>NC_090757.1:18512851-18517851 GCF_036898095.1 Palaemon carinicauda
AGCAATTCCCTAGCTATTTGAGGGGAAGGGGGAATTAGCAACTCCCTAGCTGTTTGAGGGGGAGGGGGAATTAGCAACTCCCTAGCTATTTGAGGGGGAGGGGGAATTAGCAATTCCCTAGCTATTTGAGGGGGAGGGGGATTAGCAACTCCCTAGCTATTCGAGGGGGAAGGGGAATTAGCAACTCCCTAGCTATTTGAGGGGGAGGGGGGGATCAGAAACTCCCTAGCTATTTGAGGGGGAGGGGGGATCCGAAACTCCCTAGCTATTTCAGGGGGAGGGGGAATTAGCAACTCCCTAGCTATTTGAGGGGGAGGGGGAATTAGCAACTCCCTAGCTATTTGAGGGGGAGGGGGAATTAGCAACTCCCTAGCTGTTTGAGGGGGGAGGGGGAATTAGCAACTCCCTAGCTATTTGAGGGGGAGGGGGAATCAGCAATTCCCTAGCTATTTGAGGGGGAGGGGGAATCAGCAATTCCCTAGCTATTTGAGGGGGAGGGGGAATTAGCAACTCCCTAGCTATTTGAGGGGGAGGGGGAATTAGCAACTCCCTAGCTATTTGAGGGGGAGGGGGATCAGAAACTCCCTAGCTATTTGAGGGGGAGGAGGGAATTAGCAACTCCCTAGCTATTTGAGGAGGAGGGGGAATTAGCAACTCCCTAGCTATTTGAGGGGGAGGGGGAATTAGCAACTCCTAGATATTTGAGGGGGAGGAGGAATTAGCAACTCCCTAGCTATTTGAGGGGGAGGGGGAAATTAGCAACTCCCTAGCTATTTGATGGGGAGGGGGAATTAGCAACTCCCTAGCTATTTGAGGGGGAGGGGGAATTAGCAACTCCCTAGCTATTTGAGGGGGAGGGGGAATTAGCAACTCCCTAGCTATTTGAGGAGGAGGGGGAATTAGCAACTCCCTAGCTATTTGAGGGGGAGGGGGAATTAGCAACTCCTAGATATTTGAGGGGGAGGAGGAATTAGCAACTCCCTAGCTATTTGAGGGGGAGGGGAAATTAGCAACTCCCTAGCTATTTGAGGGGGAGGGGGAATTAGCAACTCCCTAGCTATTTGAGGGGGAGGGGGAATTAGCAACTCCCTAGCTATTTGAGGGGGAGGGGGAATTAGCAACTCCCTAGCTATTTGAGGGGGAGGAGGAATTAGCAACTCCCTAGCTATTTGAGGAGGAGGGGGAATTAGCAACTCCCTAGCTATTTGAGGGGGAGGGGGAATTAGCAACTCCTAGATATTTGAGGGGGAGGAGGAATTAGCAACTCCCTAGCTATTTGAGGGGGAGGGGAAATTAGCAACTCCCTAGCTATTTGAGGGGGAGGGGGAATTAGCAACTCCTAGCTATTTGAGGGGGAGGGGGAATTAGCAACTCCCTAGCTATTTGAGGGGGAGGGGGAATTAGCAACTCCCTAGCTATTTGAGGAGGAGGGGGAATTAGCAACTCCCTAGCTATTTGAGGGGGAGGGGGAATTAGCAACTCCTAGATATTTGAGGGGGAGGAGGAATTAGCAACTCCCTAGCTATTTGAGGGGGAGGGGAAATTAGCAACTCCCTAGCTATTTGAGGGGGAGGGGGAATTAGCAACTCCCTAGCTATTTGAGGGGGAGGGGGAATTAGCAACTCCCTAGCTATTTGAGGGGGAGGGGGAATTAGCAACTCCCTAGCTATTTGAGGGGGAGGGGGAATTAGCAACTCCCTAGCTATTTGAGGGGGAGGAGGAATTAGCAACTCCCTAGCTATTTGAGGAGGAGGGGGAATTAGCAACTCCCTAGCTATTTGAGGGGGAGGGGGAATTAGCAACTCCTAGATATTTGAGGGGGAGGAGGAATTAGCAACTCCCTAGCTATTTGAGGGGGAGGGGAAATTAGCAACTCCCTAGCTATTTGAGGGGGAGGGGGAATTAGCAACTCCCTAGCTATTTGAGGAGGAGGGGGAATTAGCAACTCCCTAGCTATTTGAGGGGGAGGGGGAATTAGCAACTCCTAGATATTTGAGGGGGAGGAGGAATTAGCAACTCCCTAGCTATTTGATGGGGAGGGGAAATTAGCAACTCCCTAGCTATTTGAGGGGGAGGGGGAATTAGCAACGCCCTAGCTATTTGAGGGGGAGGGGGAATTAGCAACTCCCTAGCTATTTGAGGGGAAGGGGGAATTAGCAACTCCCTAGCTGTTTGAGGGGGAGGGGGAATTAGCAACTCCCTAGCTATTTGAGGGGGAGGGCGGATTAGCAACGCCCTAGCTATTTGAGGGGGAGGGGTAATTAGCAACTCAGCTATTTGAAGGGGAAGGGGGAATTAGCAACTCCCTAGCTATTTGAGGAGGAGGGGGAATTAGCAACTCCCTAGCTATTTGAGGGGGAGGGGGAATTAGCAACTCCCTAGCTATTTGAGGGGGAGGGGGGATTAGCAACTCCCTAGCTATTTGAGGGGGAGGGGGAATTAGCAACTCCCTAGCTATTTGAGGGGGAGGGGGGGATTAGCAACGCCCTAGCTATTTGAGGGGGAGGGGTAATTAGCAACTCCCTAGCTATTTGAGGGGGAGGGGGAATTAGCAACTCCCTAGCTATTTGAGGGGGAGGGGGATCAGAAACTCCCTAGCTATTTGAGGGGGAGGAGGAATTAGCAACTCCCTAGCTATTTGAGGAGGAGGGGGAATTAGCAACTCCCTAGCTATTTGAGGGGGAGGGGGAATTAGCAACTCCTAGATATTTGAAGGGGAGGAGGAATTAGCAACTCCCTAGCTATTTGAGGGGGAGGGGGAATTAGCAACTCCCTAGCTATTTGATGGGGAGGGGAAATTAGCAACTCCCTAGCTATTTGAGGGGGAGGGGGGAATTAGCAACTCCCTAGCTATTTGATGGGGAGGGGAAATTAGCAACTCCCTAGCTATTTGAGGGGGAGGGGGAATTAGCAACGCCCTAGCTATTTGAGGGGGAGGGGGAATTAGCAACTCCCTAGCTATTTGAGGGGAAGGGGGAATTAGCAACTCCCTAGCTGTTTGAGGGGGAGGGGGAATTAGCAACTCCCTAGCTATTTGAGGGGGAGGGCGGATTAGCAATGCCCTAGCTATTTGAGGGGGAGGGGTAATTAGCAACTCAGCTATTTGAAGGGGAAGGGGGAATTAGCAACTCCCTAGCTATTTGAGGAGGAGGGGGAATTAGCAACTCCCTAGCTATTTGAGGGGGAGGGGGGAATTAGTAACTCCCTAGCTATTTGAGGGGGAGGGGGGATTAGCAACGCCCTAGCTATTTGAGGGGGAGGGGTAATTAGCAACTCAGCTATTTGAAGGGGAAGGGGGAATTAGCAACTCCCTAGGGTATTTGGTTATCGTACACGTTTGTCAAACGGTTCGAAGAAAGCCTGTTTACGCCTGACTTGTGTGGGCGGGGCTTCATTGTCCACAACACTTATGCATTTGTGGCAGACTCCACCTTTCGACCCGTTCGACAACCGGGTTCGACGAACCGTTCGACCGATTAAACCCTGCTTTAGAGATGTCGGGGAGAATGGCATCAGATTTCAGAGGTATCTGGCGGTAATAGGGCGTCGTTGGGATGTAAGTTCAGCATTATAAAGTCGGCTAATATTTATTGCTTCTGTCTTTTGATGTTTTCTTTCTGGAGTAATTGTGTATGAGGACAGTCTCAAGATAGCGTGGCCTGTTTTTTTTGCTAATGATTCGTGGAAAATATTCTTAAAAGAAAATAATGTTAATAGCAAACGGAAATATAACCGGAAAATACATTTTTAGTTTTCCAACCAAACATTAGCTGATTGTTCTGAAAATTCCACCTTTTCATGGAAAAGAATGATAAAGAAAATTATAAATGGAAAATAAAATACATTACAGCGCTCACATCAGAATATCTAAATTAAGATATTCATAAATAATAATCTGTTTCGATACATTCGAAAAACAAAAGTGGCGATAACCATTTTTCTTCTGAGTAAACGTTTGTCCTGTTGTCAAGTATACAAATATTATTATTATTATTATTATTATTATTATTATTATTATTATTATTATTATTATTATTATTATTATTATTATTATTATTATAATTATTATTAGCTAAACTACAGCCGTAGTTGGAAAAGCAGAATGCTATAAACTTAAAAGAAAATAGCCCAGTGAAGAAAAGAAGTAGGAAAACCGAAGAGTGGCCAGAGTAGACCCTCAAGCAAGAGGACTCTAACCCAAACCATTTAATATAATTAACATCAATAATATTGATATTCATACTTACTATAGTCCATTTCTTTTAGCGATGCATATTTGCACCGACTCGCAGCGGTGCCCTTTTAGCTCGGAAAAGTTTCCGGATCGCTGATTGGTTGGACAAGATAATTCTAACCAATCAGGATCAGGAAACTTTTCCGAGCTAAAAGGGCACCGCCGTGAGTCGGTGCAAATATGCATCGCTAAATGAAATGGACTGTATTCTAAGAGAGCATGTTCATGATTTGTTTTTCCTTTCCTCAAATGTCTTATATTTTAGTCTAATATTCCTTAACATTTCCATCTACTTCCTATCCATTCTTCTTGCATCCACCGCATCAGGAGACAAGTGGTTTTAAGACATATTGCTCGAGGGACAGGTGTGTCTCGCAATGCATTTTCAAGAGCGAGGGGCTTTCATCATTGGTATGAAAAATGTGTTTTATTTCTGCAAAGCAAATGCAAATGCATTTTCATCCCCCAGAGTAATTGTTTACCCAAGAGAGTGCCGTGTTGACAAAAATGGTTGTACGACTTTTGTTGACAAATATTAAAATGCTATTGCATGTCGCTAGAACATTAGTAGTTTTTTATATATATTTTTTTAATTGTTTGGACAATTTATCACAGTCAGATGTTTATGGTTAGCAAGGATTTGCATATTTAAGATCGATTCATGGTATGTGAACAACTCCAGGTTACAAACGAGTTCGAAATGGAAATTGTGACATATCACACTTGATGCGGGAATAAATACTTTAACGACTTTTGTTGACAAATA
>NC_090757.1:18522404-18524904 GCF_036898095.1 Palaemon carinicauda
TTCTTTTTTACTTAAAAACTCACTGCAGTGTGTCGTTTTTTATGGAGCATTTATGTCCGGTGTAAAATGGAGCACACTCATATCTCAGCAGGAATTTTTCTCGTTTTGCTTAATGAAATGTAAGAGAAAAGTTGGTTTTATTTTGGTATGATGGAGGAAAGTTAACGTTTAATTTTTTGTGTATTACTATATTGAAATGAAATTGAATTAGTTGTCTTAAAATGTAATGGGAAGATTAAGTTTTATTTTTGACATAAGGAAAGAAATTTTTTTTCGTTTTTTAATAATTAAATGAAAGGAAGGAGAGATGTTCGTTTTATGTAGTGTAATGGAAGAAAATGTACGGTTAATTTCTTGTGTATTATGATACGATGGAATTGATTTTGTCGTCTTAAAATGTAATTGGGAAGATTAATCGTTTTAATATTTGACATACGGAATAAAAAAAATATTTCTTTTTTCTTGATAATAAAATGAAAGGAAAGAGAAAAGTTGGTTTTTATTTGGAATGATGGAAGAAACTGTGCGTTTAATTTATTGTGTATTACCATATTGAAATGAAATTGGAATTGGTTGTCTTAAAATGTGATGAGAAGATTGATCGCTTTATATATATAACATAAGGAAAGAAATGGTAAAACTATTAGTCCACTTCATTTTGGGGGATAGATAATCTAATAGAAAGGGAACTAATATGATATTTCACCTTGAAGAAATATCATGAATAATAAATTGTTTTGCAATTGCTGGATGTTTCCCAAAGAAAGTTATTAACTGAAGTGATAATACTTCTCCTGGGGCTCTGTTCCCTCTTCAGCTTAAAGTTAAAGGGTATTGGTGGCCTGTTGGTAACGCCCTTTCCTGGTGATACCCAGACTGGGGTTCCAGTCCCGCTCAAATTCTTTAGTTCCGTTAGTCGCTGCAACCTCACCAACCTTGTGAGGTTAAAATGGGGGTTTTGGTAGAGCCTATAGTCACCAGTAGTCATTGTCTGGCCCTCCCTGGTCCTAGCTAAGGTGGAGAGGGGCATGGGCCCTAATCATATTTATATATGGTCAGTCTCTAGGGCATTGTCGTGCTTATTAAGGGAATATCAGTTTCCCCTGCCTCTGCCATTCATGAGCTTCCTTTAAAGCCTTTAAAACAAGAGGGATGTTTGAGTTAATGCATAGTCCTAGTTCCTGCTTCGGGTTACTTACTAGTAAATACTCCCTGTGTTTTGTTGTTTATTCGTATTAATGTCTAAAAGGACGTTCCATGGGAATGTCAGCGATGTAAGAGGTACATAGCTATGGATACTACTGATGGAATTAGCGAAATTCTTTGAAATGATAATGGTGAAAGATGTGATATGCGAAAGTAATAACATGCTAGGTGTATGGATATATATATATATATATATATATATATATATATATATATATATATATATATATATAATATATATATATATGCAGTATATATACAGTATATATATACTGTATATATATATATATACATATATATATATATATATATATATATATATATATATATATATATATATATATCTTACATATACATATATATATATATATATATATATATATATATATATATATATATATATATATATGTATATATATATATACACACACTATATCTTAACGGTTACGCTCAACTCTCGCCATCACTTTATTAGAGGAGCAAGGAAATAGTCATACCCCTGAGAGGGGTTGCGTATATGCGTGTTTGCATATCTGTCTTAAATATTTACGCGTTATTTTCCTCGGGTCACGTTCCCCAGTAAGTAAATAAATAAACAGCAAAAACAACTTGTTAGAAACGTTGCAGTGACGTATGAAATGAAAAAAAAAAAAAGAGATGAATTTTTCCTTTAAAGAAATTCGCAAAAATACGTATGTCAATTGCAGCGGACATCCGGCAAAAGAGTGAAGGCAGATCTTTAAGCCACATTAGCACTGCAGAAAGAACGCAGCTCCTCAGAAAGAAACAAAATGAGACTCTGAGTGGCAATTAAGATCAAATGGATTGGAACAGCTTTTTTTTTCACCCTGTCTCGACTGTGTGTCTCTGCTATGTCGCTTAAGATAAATTTTTATTCATTTTTTTTTAATGTCTTTCTCATGACCTGACAACGAAAATGTTGAGAATAAAGTTTCTGGAAGAATAATTGTATCCCACCAAGTTACGATACGCTTAGTTTAAACGAAATAAAACTTCTTGTCTGACGACAAAAATAATGTGTTTGAGCCGAGAGGTTTCCTTGAAAGCAGGATCCTACAAGTTGTAGCTTAATATGAAATATATCAAATGTATCTATATATATATATATATATAATATATATATATATATATATATATATATATATATATATATATATATATATATATACTGTATATATATATTATATTATATATTATATATATATTTATATATATATATATATATATATATATATATATATTATATATATATATATATATATATATATATATA
>NC_090757.1:18532404-18534904 GCF_036898095.1 Palaemon carinicauda
CGAGCGAGAGAACTCTAACCCAAGACAGTGGAAGACCCTGGTACAGAGGCTATGGCACTACCCAAGAATAGAATACAATGGTTTGATTTTGGAGTGTCCTTCTAGAAGAACTGGTCTTCTGAACCTTCGGCCGCTGAGTAAGACAAACAAAAGCTTAAAGATTTTACTTGGAATAAATTTTGCGAGACTTTCTAAGCTAACTCGATTTATTTTGGACCATTCAAAAGGCTGGAATTCTTACAGGGACTGTAACTTTTTTCCTCTTCTAAAATATCTTTGGTCATATATTTTATCCAAGCGAACACTATAGTCCATTTCTTTTAGCGATGCATATTTGCACCGACTCGCAGCGGTGCCCTTTTAGCTCGGCAAAGTTTTCGGATCGCTGATTGGTTGAACAAGATAATTCTAACCTATCAGCGATCAGGAAACTTTTCCGAGCTAAAAGGGCACCGCCACGAGTCGGTGCAAATATGCATCGCTAAAAGAAATGGACTATAGTGGCTTTTCACTTCGTTTGAGTCAACTCTTATTCTTGAGTCTTTTGTTTACTGTTTTCCCACCAACAACAAATAATTTACAATTCTGTGTTTACATAATAATATAGAATATCAGTATTTTAAAGGCCTCTTTTTTTTTTTTTTTTTTTTTTTTTTTTTTTCTAACCATGCTTATCATATTCCAATTTCCAGACAGTGTTTAATATTAGAAATTATGAATTACAGTTGGTACCCTACGAAATGTATTTTTCTGTTCTATTGAAATTATACCATTCTTTCATTTCGATAAATTTGATGTCTTATATTTTACTTCTGAAAAAAAGAATTGAGATCATATAAGCTTTTTTGAGCGAGATACTTCCACATTTTCGATTATTTCAATACTTATTGGTTCTTTGAAACGGAAATAGATTTTCCATTTACTTTTCAGAGATTATCAAAGGTTTTTCTCTGAATTTCAATTACTCTTCAGAGATTACTGAGTTTTTTTTTTTTTATGAATTTCAATTACTCTATGAGATTGTTGAATATTTTTCTATGACTTTCAATTACTCTTTAGAGATTATTGAATATTTTTCTATGAATTTCATTTATTCTTCAGAGATTATTCAAGTTTTTTCTATGAATTTCAGTTACCCTTTAGAGATTATTGAATATTTTTCTATGAATTTCAATTACCCTTTAGAGATTATTGCATATTTTTCTATGAATTTCAATTACTTTTTAGAGATTATTGAATATTTTTCTATGAATTTCATTTACTCTTCAGAGATTATTCAAGTTTTTTCTATGAATTTCAGTTACCCTTTAGAAATAATTGAATATTTTTCTATGAATTTCAATTACCCTTCAGAGATTATTGAATATTTTTCTATGAATTTCAATTACCCTTTAGAGATTATTGAATATTTTTCTATGAATTTCAATTACTCTTTAGAGATTATTGAATATTTTTCTATGAATTTCAATTACTCTTTGGAGATTATTGAATATTTTTCTATGAATTTCAATTACTCTTTAGAGATTATTGAATATTTTTCTATCAATTTCAATTACTCTTCTGAGATTACTGAATTTTTTTTTCTATGATTTTATTTTACTCTTCAGAGATAATAGAAATGTTTTCTATGAATTTCAATTTCTCTTTAGAGATTTTTTTAGGCTTTATACTATGACTTTTAGTTTCTCTAAGGAAATTGTTATCAAAATAAAGAATTCTGTAACAAGGAATAGGTCGCTTCAAGCGTTAAAAGGTGAAAGGTTTGAACGTTATCTTCTCTTTAAAAAATTGAGCGAACTATTTCAGGGGACTTAATATATTTTTTCAAGATGATAAATATATTCATTCATGAAAAATGCAGAGTTGATAACTACTCAGTAATTATGCATTGCAATTTAAAAAGTACTCAAAATACTCCCAGAGAAGGATGTACAATCTGTTAAAATCTACCTGGGCTACACGTTGCAAGAAACGTTGAAAATGTTTAATAAATGTTGAGAAAAACTCTTATAGTTTTCAGTAAATGGGAAAAATATGATAAATGGGAGTAGGGTGTAAGCTACTCCATTTAACATGAATCGATGAGAAAAAAAAAGAGACATAAGTAACACCGCCTGTGTTTCATCAGCTCTTATATCTAGAGTTGTGGTGTCCTATTGCAAACGTACCTGCCTGGCGTTCTGCTGGACGGGAGATAGAATCGAGCTCAAACTCTATAGTGTCAGCTACCTCGCCATCCTTGTGAGCTAAGAGTCCAGCCCAAACTCTGTAGTGTCAGCTACCTCACCATCCTTGTGAGCTAAGAGTCCAGCCCAAACTTTGTAGTGTCAGCTACCTCACCATCCTTGTGAGCTAAGAGTCCAGCCCAAACTCTGTAGTGTCAGCTATCTCACCACCCTTGTGAGCTAAGAGTCCAGCCCAAACTCTGTAGTGTCAGCTACCTCACCACCCTTGTGAGCTAAGAGTCCAGCCCAAACTCTGTAGTGTCAGCTACCTCACC
>NC_090757.1:18542404-18557404 GCF_036898095.1 Palaemon carinicauda
CAAGGGACACATTTGCATCTCGAGCAATAATTTATGGTCAAGCGTTCTTTTTCGTCCGCTGGAAGATGGAGCTGGTTCTGGAAATGAAAGGACTGGAAGCACGGCCGGGGATAATGGAAGGGAAAGAGGAGAGCATTTTGGGAAGCTTAATGAATAAAAATATTTCGTAATTACTATTTGGTGAATTAAAATGCGTTTGTTGTATGAGAAATACTTGTAAACACTGGAGAAATATATTTTTGGGAAATATGAAATACATTCTGGAATCTTTAATTATATGCAAAAGAGACTTCATTTTGTATTGCCTAATCAAAATGCGCTTGATGTATGAGAAATACTAGTAAGCACTGGATAAATGTATTTTGGGAAACATAAAATACATTTTGGAATCTTGAATCTCATGAAAAAGAGTTATCATTACGGATTGGCTAATGAAAATGAGCTTATTGTACCAGAAATACTAGTAAACGCTAGAGAAATGTATTTTTTTTTTTTAACTTGAGGGACTTGGTGGAAGCTTAGATAAAAAAATGAAAAACCTGTAAATAACGTTGTCGAATTAAAATGTGCTTGTTGTGTAAGATATTTCAGTGATAGCTGAAGAACTTTTTCCATGGAAACATGAAAAACATCGTTGAGCTTATATAAAATTAAAAAAAGCTACTCTTTGCGGACTGGCTAATTAAAATGTAAATACTTGTAAACATTCTGGGAATCATGAAAGACACCGTGAAAACTTAATTTAAAAAAAGGAAAAAATCGTATTTACGGAATGGTTAATTAAAATCCGCTTGTACGATAAACTAAAAAAAAAAACTGAAGAACTGTATTTTTAAACACACGAAGGACTTTTTTTTTTTAATTCCCATTTCTCCCCATTTTGTATTGTATATCATATGGAGTGCCATTATGATGAAAAATACACTCCAATGACCTTTCTGTAAAAATCACATAAAATAAGCGGTAGTGTCAAGAGTGAGTTGTCAGGTTCAACATAATTAACCTTTGTGTCGAGGTCAATAATACACAGTATTCTGGAAGTTTTATTCTAGCTTTGACCTAAGTTGTGCAATGAATGATCTTCCTAGTCGGGTAGTTTTTCCTGCAGCAATTTTTTTTTTATGTTGAACAGGCTGATATAAGTTTTTTTTTATAGTTTTTTATGTGAAAGATATTTTAATGTTATTACTGTTCTAAAGATATGTCATTTTAATAAATCAACAAAGTCAATAAAGATTATATATAATTTTTTTTAAGATATATGTATATATATATGTATATATTTATATATATATATATATATATATATATATATATATATATATATATATATATATATATATATATATGTATGTGTATATATATATATATATATATATATATATATATATATATATATATATATATATATATATATATATATATATATATATATATGTGTGTGTGTGTGTGTGTGTGTGTGTGTGTTTCCCACCGTTATCCTTACATTAATAGGTAGGTTGCCTAATATATATATATATATATATATATATATATATATATATATATATATATATATATATATATATGTGTGTGTGTGTGTGTGTGTGTGTATATATGTGTATATACAGTATATATATTGTATATATATTATATATGTATATATATATTATATATATGTATATACAGTATATATATATATATATATATATATATATATATATATATATATATATATAAATATATATATATATATAAATATATATATATATATATATATATATATATATATATATATATATATATATATATTGTAAAAACAAAGGAAAACATATATGAAGAGGGTTCATCTCTTGACCACGACGTAGCTTTGTACATACATGATACCGATAATTAACGTTTGATGTTTTCATGTTTGTTAACTATTCTCGATAAAAACCCAAAGGTATGTAGACCATGTTTCCTGCTGTTGTTGGAAAGTTATAAATAATTGCTCTAGCTCCGAACATGTGTTGGAGCAATCAGAAAACCAACAAACAATAAATGCTAATGCGTTCGTAATATAAAATTAATTGAAGTCGTTACTACATTTAGTGTACCAGTGAGAAGCAGGCAACTTAGACTCACTTATACATCATTTGGAGTGGTTTAGTTAAGGCTTTTTATTGTTGTTTTTATTGTTATTGTTAATCATGTTTTTGTCAGAATGATTTTTGCAGCTATTAATATGGTTGTTTTTGTAGTTGTAGCTCCGTTTATGGTTCTTGTTACCGTGGGTGTTGTAAGTGAGTGGTTGTTTTTAATGACGTTAATGTTTCTGTTGTGGTTGTTACTTTTGCTATTGATATTGTCACTCTTGTAATGATAGTTGGTGTCTCAGAAAATTCACCAGATGATGTTTTAACATTGCAGAATAAGCATAGGTCTAATAATAAAACACTCCTTAAAAACTACATTGATATTTAGCCTATCTTTACTTCCCCCAACGAAGTTGGGAGGAGGTTATTTTTTCCACCCCTGTTTGTGTGTTTGTTTGTTTGTGAACAACTCTCTGGCCACAATTTTACTCATAGAGTAGCGAAAATTTCTGGGATTAATTGTAATGTTAAGACGTGGAAGTGATTCAATTTTGAAAGTCCTAAGTCAAAGGCCAAGGTCAAGGTCGAGCAAAAGATCGATTAGATTAACCCTAAGGCAAGCTGGTTTCGAGAAATAATCTGCCACTGCGGAGGTCTGCACTCTCAGAGTACTTTTCTAAACTAACATGACAGTGACTCGCAAATGTTTATCAAGATGTGGGAGAATACGCCAGTTGACAAGAACGTGATGTGTAGGCCTATGGTCCTATTATTTGTTTGACATGTATGAATTTGATTATGATTATTATATAACTTCAAATTATGAGAATTTCATGTATATGTCTAATCTCACAATGATATTAAGATTTGATCACGTAGGCTTATGATGAAGGGTTTCCCCAATATAGAAACTGACTTTTCAAGTCTATGCCACATTTGATAAGTGTTTTATGGTTGAATCAGTTATGTAATTGTATCCATTTTAGAAATTAGCATTATTCGTATATTTAGGGTTATTCATAATTAAAAATGGTTAGATAAATCATCACAATGACTCGAAATTTTTATAATGACAATATTATAAATTATATCTTTTATTGGATGAAATTTTATTTCCTCTTCATCCGTCTAATACAATTCCATACTGATAA
Organism: Palaemon carinicauda; assembly: GCF_036898095.1. Taxonomy (NCBI): domain Eukaryota; kingdom Metazoa; phylum Arthropoda; class Malacostraca; order Decapoda; family Palaemonidae; genus Palaemon; species Palaemon carinicauda. Next base: position 18,545,613 of record NC_090757.1, read on the forward strand.
ACATTTGACAAGAGTTAGAAGTGTGACGTCATTCCCTTTCCGGAGTTGACCAATCACAAGGGAAGCTCATATGCAATGGGCGGGGCCTATACTGCAAAGTAAGTTAGCATAGCCTGCTTTTGTATCAAGACTCCTTACATATATTTATAAACAGTGAAATGCTTTTAAAAGAAATTATTCAATTTGTATTCCGGTTTGTCCTTATTTAAAATTGATATATATTTATTTATTCAATGCAAGGATCTGATCTTTGAAAGTTCATATCATGGGACTCACTGTATTTCCAGTTGATATAATTGATTTGTGTATTTAGATATAATCTATTTAAAAATTTATATGTAATGACCAATATCGACGACACAGAATATCAGTGAAGGAAATATATTCACTGCTATTAAATAATTGCGTGCAATAAACGTTGCAGCCATATGACAATATATTGGGATTGTATTCTTTAAAACACCGTTGAACCAATTATAGAAAAAAGGCTTCATCTGAAGACTTTTATAATAAACAAGAGTGATAACGGCATATTCACTCTCTGTTTATTCGAGAGAGAGAGAGAGAGAGAGAGAGAGAGAGAGAGAGAGAGAGAGCGAGAGAGAGAGAGAGAGAGAGAGAGAGAGAGAGAGAGAGAGAGAGAGAAATTAATACATTTTCAGTGCCTAGTTTGTTAATGGTGAACTGAAATATGATGACGTTAACGGTCTTGAAATGTTTAATCTTTCATTCAGTATCGTTTCGAAGTGAAATAAGATATTAATCTCGACTTTATCAAATAAACAACTATAACGAAAGTGATTTTAATTATTGAATCCAACTGTCCTCTGTTTAATTAAATACCACACAGGCCGATATTGAGAGAATATAATGGAGTGCAGAGCTCTGCTACTGCAGATTATATCTGTGACGGGCCGAGAGAAGGTTGTGAACTCAAAGGCACTATGAAAGCAACTGAGTTCATTTATTATAGAACACTCTCCTTTATATACAAAACCTCAAGGCAACAGGAAATTTCATGTTTGAAAGACAGACAATGTTACATAGGGGAAACGCAGACATGTTTATTCTGGTTCTTTTTAGTGCGAGGGAAGATCAAAGATACAAGCATAATATATACAAAATGAATTATGTACGATCGTGTGACACACGGTTGGTATATTTCTCGAGACCAGCTGTGTGACAACCATGTGCCATTTAGGGGTTAAGGTTGTGGTTAGTTCGGTTGACGTTTTGCTTGACCATGACCTTGACCTTTGACCTAGGACTTAAAAAATTCAATCCCTTCCATCTCTCAACATGAAAATTGATCGTTGTAAGTTTCACTACTCTATGGGTAAAATTGTGGCCAGGAAGTTGCTTAAAAACAAACAGATAAATGAACTAACTGGGGCGAAAGTAAAAAAAAAATGAGTTAGATCTCCTTTATACAAAGCCATATGTTTAAAAGTATATAAATTTTATAAAAAAAAAATTTGAGCATATAAAGAAATAGGTCCCAAAAGAATAAGTAAACAAGGCATTTAAAATGTATTTTACAATTTACAAGGGTATACCATATTTACATGAAAAGTTGCCACATTATGTATTTTACCATTTACAAGGGTATACCATATTTACATGAAATGTAGGCACGTTATGTATTTTACAATTTACAAGGGTATACTATTTACATGAAAAGTTACCAACATATTTTACAATTTACAAGTGTATACTTATTACATTAAAAGTTACCCATGTATTTTACAGTTTACAAGTGCATACTATTTACATGAAAAGTGAATAGTAAAGTTTCCTTGCTTGGAAATACACCCAGGTACACTATTCTATTTCATTTCTCATATTTTTTTTTTTTTTTTTTTTTAAGGATTGTGTACTTTATATTTGAAAAACTTATTGTAGTGTTGTTACTGTTATTTCATATTATTTGTTCATTACTTCTCTTGTAGGTTATTTCCTCATGCTCTTTCCTTATCGGGCTATTTTTCCTTGTTGAAACCCTTGGGATTAAAGGATCCCTTTTTTTATACTTTACTTTGAATGAAAAATAAAAGATAAGTTGTCGTTATCGTCTTCGTTGTCGTCGTCGTCGTCGTCGTCGTCGTCTTCGTCGTCGTCGTCGTCGTCGTCATCGTTGTTGTTGTTGTCGTAGTTGTTGTTGTTGTCGTAGTTGTGGTCGTCTTCGTTGTTGTCGTGGTCGAAGTTGTTGTTGTCGTCGTCGTCATCTTCGTTATTGTTGTCCCTCTTAATGAGAGAATGCCTTGATGAAGTCATTTCATTCCCTTGCTGAACATTGGTGACGGGCAAGAGGGCTCTCGAACTTGGGGAAATTGCTCCTCAACTTCGAATCTAAATTTCTCTCTTTCATCTTTTTCTTCTGCTCAATATTACTTCGACCTTCTCCTAATTTTATCAACTTTCTTTCGTCTTGCTGTCCTAAGTCTATGAGTATTATTTCTCTTAAGTTATATACATATACAGTATGTAGAGTTATGCATATTTATGTATTTATTTTATTTGTTCATTTATTTATTTATCTCTTTTTGTTATTTAAATGGCGTGGATATTTCCACATTCGTTATTACTGCCTGCTTAGATGAATGGGAGAAGGGAATACAGTTGGAAGGTATTCGCATTCAAAGTTGGGCCAAATATGAAGAACTTTAGCTCCTTATTCATGAGCATTCCCCCATAATTATTTGTCTACAGGAGAGCAAACTTGATCATAATACTCCTTGTCCTCACGAATATATTAGTTGTAAGACACCATATGATCACCAAGTGGGGAGCCATGGCGGAAGTCTCATATACGTTCGTCGAGATGTTCCCCAAGTTTCTCTGTCTATTCGTACATCTCTGCAGGCAGTGGTTGTACAGATTGACATAGGGCGAAAATATACAATTTGTTCTCTGTACTTGCCTCCAAATGATAACATTTTGTATTATAACTTAGTGGAGGTGATTCAACAACTCCCTCAACCTTTTGTTTTACTTGGAGATTTAAATGGTAGACATTCTTTGTGGGGTGATGTTTTAGCAAACACTAGGGGAAATATCATATCATCAATTGTGGAAAATGAAGATGTGGGACTCCTTAATACAGGAGAGCCCACACACTTTCATGTCCAGACAGGTACCTTGTCATGTATTGACCCATCAATCGTAAGCTCTAATTGCCTTCTCGACTTCGATTGGAGAACATTAGATGATTGGCATACTAGTGATCATGCACCAATCATTATAAACACCAACAGTGGTCCACCTTTACAGAGATCACCGCGATGGAATCTTGACAATGCGGATTGGGATAAATTTCGTGAGCTAAGTGAAATTGAGGGGGATGCAGGACAGGTTGAAAATATTGATGATGCTATAGACTTACTGAATGGAACTCTCCATACAGCAGGAGTCTATTCAATTCCCAGAACAACAGGGTTATTCAAACGACGACAACTCCTGTGGTGGTCTTCAGAACTAATTGTCCTGCACAGAGCCACAAGAAGATCTCTAGCACGATTGCGTAGACGCAGAACTGATGAGAATTTAATTATGTACAAAAAATGTAGAGCACAGTTCCGTCGTGCCACAAAAGAAGCAAGGCACCAGTCATGGATGTCTTTTGATTCCTCCATCAACAGTAGAACACCACCATCTTCCGTGTGGAGGAAAGTAGAAAATATAGCTGGCAAATTTGCCTCCAACCCACCATCAGTGTTGAAAGTGAATGGTCAGTTTGTAACTGAAGCAAATGATGTTAGCAAAGCCCTGGCTAATCATTTTTCAAATGTATCCAGCAAGTGTGAAGGAGCCCCTGGTCACCAGTATAGGAGCACTGAAGAAAAGAAAATTTTAAATTTTGCAACAAGAAGGGAAGAGTCATATAATTCTCCTTTCACTAAAAGAGAATTTGATTCTGCACTTGCTCATTGCAACGATACAGCCACTGGACCCGATGGAATGCCATATGCAATGATTAAACATGTACATGTCAATACAAAGCTATTTATTCTAAGCATTATTAATAGAATATGGCATGATCATAGTTACCCAAGTGTTTGGGAACTAGCCATTATTTTAGCCTGTTTAAAACCCACTAAGGACAAGTTTTTAGCTGCAAACTATCGTCCTATTGCATTGACATGTTGTTTATGTAAAATCATTGAGAAGATGGTCAATGCAAGGCTGATGTGGTACCTTGAAAAGAAGGGTATTTTATCACAATTCAATGTGGATTCAGAAAAATGCACTCAACAACTGATGTGTTGATACAACTTGAGTCTTCTATTTGTGAAACCTTTGCTTCCAAACAGAACCATGTGACAGTATTTTTTGACCTTGAAAAGGCATATGATACCACCTGGAGATGTGGTATACTTAAAACCATTCATAAGTTTGGATTGAGAGGAGAGCTACCACTATTTATTCAGGCATTTCTTTCACATAGGGTTTTTTCAAGTGAGAGTTGAGGAAACTCTATCAGAGAGTAAAAGCCAGGAAGAAGGAGTTCCTCAGGGTAATGTGCTGAGTATAACTTTTAGCACTAGCAATTAATGGGATATCCTGTTATTCCCCGGGATTTTCTCTCAACATTATTTGTGGATGATCTCTCCATATCATTTGCTGGAGCTAGAATGGCAATGGTTGAGAGAAAAATACAACTCTCAATTGACAAAATTATCCAGTGGGCCAATATGAATGGATTTAAGTTCTCGACAAGTAAAACTAAAATTGTCCATTTCTGTCGTATCCGGGGATTACATCCAGACCTGGATATATACATTAAAGGTCAACAGATCCCATGTGTAAGTGAAGCTAAATTTTTAGGTTTGATATTTGATTGTAGGCTTACATGGGTTTCTCACTTAAAAGCGTTAAAAGCTAAATGTCTTGAGGCTCTGAATCTTTTAAAAGTATTGTCCCATACATCAGGGGGGGGGGGGCAGACCGTAAAACTATTTTGAAATTATACAAGGCCCTAATTTTTTCCAAAATTAGTTATGGCTGTGAAAAATACTCTTCAGCCACCCCAAGCCGACTAAATGCTGGTACAACATTGTCCACAGGAGCATTTAGAACCTCACTTATCTCAAGTCTCCTTGTTGATGCTGAAGAGTTACCTCTAGACCATTACCACACGTCTTCCATTATTCAGTATTGGTTTAGGTTACAAAAACTCCCCAACTCTTTAGCTTTTCAGACTGCAAGCCTTGTAAGGCACTCAACATACTTTGAGTTACACCCAAAATCTCCTCAACCTTATGGCTTACGGTTAAAACAATTATTAAACAATCTGGATATAACTAGAAGTGAGGTGCTTCCATTCAAGGTATCATCAACGCCTATGTGGAAATTAACATATCTTTTTTAAAATACTTTATTGTACATACATACATATACCAAAGGCACTTCCCCCAATTTTGGGGTGTAGCCGACATCAACAAGAAACAAAACAAAAAAGGGGACCTCTACTCTCTACGTTCCTCCAGCCTACTTTATTGTAGTTAAGAAAAATATGACTGACTTTAGAAGCCAGGTCTCTTTTTATGGAACATGTTGAAGAACATAAAGGATCGAGTTTTATTTATACTGATGGCTCCAAATCTGATGTGGCCTTGGATTTGAAGTACATTGTAATGGTTTTAATTGTAGAGGTGCGCTTCCTCTAACAGCTTCCATATTTACATTAACTGCTATTGAGAAAATAGCGTTGGAGGTGGAGGGTAATTTTACAATTTTTAGTGATTCAAGGAGTGTCCTTCAAGCTTTAGAAAGTTTTTAATTTTAGTAACCCTCTAGTTTTAAAGATTTTAGAATGGCTTTTTATTATTGGAAGGAGAGGTATAATGGTTCGATTTTGTTGGGTTCCAGCACATGTAGGTGTGTCTGGGAATGAGAAGGCAGATTCGTTGGCGAAAAATGCTGCATCCAAGTTGCTGCCAAGAAGGTATCCCAGTCCCTGTAATGATTTCCTACCTAACATAAAGAAATTGTTATGTAATAAATGGCAACAGCACTGGGATAGTCTAGATGGCAATAAGATGAGAGAGGTAACAAATTTCCTATCTCCTTGGAGGTATGACATAATGCCCCGAAAATGGGAAACAACTCTTTGCCATCTCTGTATAGGTCACATTCGGTTGATACACTTTCTACTAAAGGGCCAACACCAACCATATTGCGACGACTGTTTAGTACCTTTAACAGTGAGGTATTTGTTGACTGAATGCCCTAATTATATTAACTTGAGAAATAGACATCTGTTTGAGGCTCAAGGTGAGGATGGCAGGTTCATCTTTGCCATTATTCTTGGGCATGATGTGTCCTACCATGCGAGCGGCATTTTTAACTTTATTTCAGAAGCAGGTCTTTTGGAAACTATGTAACCTCTTCACTGAAATTCAACTTTTATGGTTTTAATTGAATCTTCTATTAATTTTTATATAAAATAAATGATATCGGTGTCAATGACCGTAGATGTCAGGATGCCTGAAAACTTTAAATCAATCAATCTATCGTTATTGTTGTCGAAGTTGTCATTTTTGTCGTCGCCATCTTCTCTTGTTGTCATCATCGAAGTTGTTGTCGTTTACGTTGTCATTGTCATCTGCATTGTTGTTCTCGTCGTCGCCTAAGTTGTCGTCATCATCGTCGTGATCTTCATTATTGTTGTCAAAGTCGTCGCCATTGTCATCGTCATCTTCGTTGTTGTTGTCGTCGTCATCGAAGGTGTCGTCATCGAAGGTGTCATCATCGTCGTTGTCATCTTTTTTTTTTTTTTGTTGTCGAAGATGTCGTCGTCTTAGTTGCCATCTTCATTGTTGTTGTCGTCCTTGTCGTGGAAGGTGTCGTTATCTTCATTATTGTTGTCGAAGCTGTCATTGTCGTCATCGTCATCTTCGTTGTTGTTGTCGTCATTGTTGAAGTTGTCGTTGTTACCTTCGTTATTGTTGTCGAAGTTGCCGTTGTCGTCATCGTCATCCTCGTTATTGTTGTCAAAGTTATTGTCGTTGTCGTTATCGTTGTCATCGTCATAATCTTCGTTTTTTTTGTCGTCATCGTCGAAGTTATTGTCATCGTGGTCGTCATCTTCGTTGTTGTTGCCGTCGTTGTCGAAGTTATCGTCGTCATCGTCATCATCTTCATTTTTTTTGTCGTCATTGTCGAAGTTGTCGTCGTCGTAGTCATCTTCATTGGTGTTGTCGAAGTCATCGAAGTTGTCGTTGTCGTCGTCACCTTCGTTATTGTTGTCGAAGTCGTTGTCGTTATTGTTGTCGAAATCGTTGTCCTTATTGTTGTCGTTGTCGCCATCTTCGTTGTTGTTGTCGTCGTCGTTGTCATCTTCGTTGTTGTTGTCGTCATCGTCGTCTTCGTTGTTGTTGTTGTTGTCGTTGTCGAAGTTTGAAAGGGATAAATATCGAAATGGGGTCATGACCTTTCATTTTGTATCGCAGTGAGGAACTAACTCGGCTATATCTCGTCATCTCTTTTACAACCTCTGGTCGAGGGGATAGAAGCCCAGTTCAAAAATTCTGTGTAAAACTATCGGAATCCAATTCAAGCTGGCATGTGGGTGTTTTGATTCTTCAACACTGACACTTTTTTAAAAGTTGTTTAGAAGTTTTCTAAATCACGTTAGGTTTTTTTTTTTTTTTTTTTTTTTTTTTTTTTTTTTTTTTTTTTTTTTTTTTTTTTTTTTTACGACTATGAATCGGTGAAACTTAAAAAGGTTCAAACTTTCAGCGAATGTTTTTATGTTGAACAGGCTGACATAAGTCTTTTTTTTATGGTTTACATATGAAAGAGTTGTTTTAATGTTAATTTTCTTAGAATATTTTATTCTAATTGTGCATCACTTTTCTTGCAGTTTATTTCCTTAGTTACACTCCTCAGAGGGCTATTTTATCTTGCTGGAGCCCTTGGGCATAATTATAGCATCCTGCTTTTCCAGCTCAGGTTGTAGCTTAGCTAATAATAATATTAAATAATAATAATGTTCACTCTCAACATGGCAAAGAAAAGGTTTTTAAGCTCTTCGTCAAAGTAAATGTTCAACGTTATATATAAAAAAAAAAAAATGTTAGACCCTGAAGCTTGGCGAATTGCCATAATTTCGTCGTTAATTTAAGAATACATGTAAAGTGTCACATTTTATTTCAATACATTAAATTATTAATTTTGAAGTTATTGAATATATTTGGTAACTCAAAATCCCAAAATAAATTCACAGCAATACATCCGAAACAATTACTTTCAAAGTTCACATGTCGAGGTCCAGAAATCCCATTTTCATGACAGGCGATCATTACTGGAATAGAATTATTTACTGGAAATGAAAATTTTAATATTAGTCAAATCAACTCTATGAAACTTTCATACAAATCCTAACGATAGCCCATTTATGACAAGCCATTTACAATTCATGGCCAACATCATAGTCCATTCTATGCTGAAATTGATGCAACCGTAATATCATCATCATCATCATCATCGTCATTATTATTATTATTATTATTATTATTATTATTATTATTATTATTAGCTGAGTTACAACCCTAGTTGGAAAAGCAAGATTCTATAAGCCCAAGGGCTCTAACATAGAAAAATAGCCCTGTGAGGAAAGGAAATAAGGAAATAAATAAACGATATGACACGTAATGAACAATTAAAATAAAATATTTAAAAAGCAATAACAACATTAACACACATATTTCATATATAACCATTAGAAAGACTTATTTCAGCCTGTTCAACATAAAAAACATTTGGTGCAAGTTTGAACCTTCGAAGTTTCACTGATTCAACTACCCGATTAGGAAGATCATTCCACAACTTTGTCACAGCTAGAATAAAACTTCTAGAATACTGTGTAGCATCCTAACATTTAGTTTTAGATCTTTAGTTTAAATGATCATCCTAATCAGGCAGTTGATTAAGTGCAAGTTCGAAAATTCGAATTTGCAACAAATATTATGATGTTGAACTGGCTGAAATTAGTCTCTCTTTATTATTATTATTATTATTATTATTATTATTATTATTATTATTATTATTATTATCCAAGCTACAACCCTAGTTGGAAAAGCAAGATGCTAAAAGCCCAGGGGCTCCAACAGGGAATAATAGCCCAGTGAGGAAAGGAAATAAGGAAATAAATAAATGAAGAGAACAAATTAACAATAAATCATTCTAAAATAGTTTATATATACAAATTTTTTATAATATTGTTGCTGTTCTTTGAAAAATACATTTAAATGATGTTCCTGATCAGGCAGTTGAATCGGTGGGAATGTCAAAATTCAAACTTATAACGAATGTTTCTATACTTAACAGACTGATATTAGTTTCTCTTTATAGTTTATATAAAAGATCTATTTCAATGTTGTCACTGTTCTTGAAAAATTAATATTCATTACTTCTCTCGTAGTTCATTTATTTCGTTATTTCCTTTCCTCATGAGTTAACTTTCCCTGTTGGAGCCCTTGGGCTTATAGCATCCTGCTTTTCCAACTAGGGCTGTAGTTTAACCAATGATAATGATAATAACTCGCTCATTAACTACTGTTTTCTAGTTGGTTAATTTGGCAAGAGCTTCCAAAGAAACTTCTCATAATTCAAAACGAAAATTGATAGGTAGGATGGGACCGAGGGAAAAAGATACAAAGAATAGAATTAGATGGATAAAGTTGCCAGGAGCGGCCGACCCTGACATGCACTGAAACTAAAAAGGTCAAAACAAGATGAAGACGATAGTGAATAGGCAGGAGACCGTGCTGATAAGAGTCAAGTTAAAACCAATTAACTGTTAGGAATGTTATTAGCTTTGATTATATTATTTTTATATCACTATACCGAAATTATATTTATTGGGCGTATAAAATAAGGTCAGCTACTGAAGATGTCATCATCATTATTATGAATTCCTCTTATGCCTACTGACGCAAATGGCCTCGGTTAGAGTTTGCCAGTCGTCTGTAGCTTAAGCTTTTAAATCAACCGTGTGTCACACGATCGTACATAATTCATTTTGTATATATTATGCTTGAATATTCGCTCTTCCCTCGCACTAAAACCAGAATAAACATGTCTGCGTTTCTCCTATGTAACAGTGTCTGTTTCTCGAACATGTAATTTCCTGTTGCCTTGAGGTTTTGTTTATAAAGGAGAGTGTTCTATAATAAATTAACTCGGTTGCTTTCATACTGCCTTTGAGTTTCACAACCTTCTCTTGGCCCGTCACATTTTAAATCAACACTTCTCAAATCATCATCATCTACTTCACGCTTCATAGTCTTCAACCATGTAGGCCTGGGTCTTCCAACTCTTCTAGTGCCTTTTGTAGCCCAGTTGAAAGTTTGGTGAACTAATCTCTCTCGGGGAGTGCGAATTGCATATCTGTACCATCTCCATCTATCCCTCACTATGATCTCATCCACATATAGCACCCGAGTGATTTCTCTCATATTTTCATTTCTAATCTTGTCCTGCCATTTCACTCCTAATATACTTCTTAGTTCTCAAATCTACAAAATCCTTTGGATACAGTTTCATTGTCATACCACGACTCTTGTCCAGACAGTAACACTGATCTCACTAAACTGATATATAGCCTGATTTTTATAAGTAATGCCAGGCGATTTGTACGAAGAATAAATTGTTCAAGGCGCAAAATTACATTTAAGTTATGAATATTTTTTTTTGAGGAGTGGTGTTTGAACGTGATGCTTGGAAATACACACACACACACACACACACACACACACACACACACATATATATATATATATATATATATATATATGTGTGTGTGTGTGTGTGTATATATATATATATATTTAATATGTGTATATACATATATATATATATATATATATATATATATATATATATATATATATATATATATATTTAATATTTATATATACATATATATATATATATATATATATATATATATATATATATATATATATATATATATATATATATATATATATATATAAATTATTCTTTTACGTGATACAAGTTTTATGGTTTCATGAATATGTATAACAATCGTTTATCGTAATAACTGTATGAAATTATTTGATTTATTTTAATTGAGGAATTAATCTCGGTGTCTACATCCGTCGGTAAATGTTATTAGAAATAATTTCCTAAGTTGAAAAATACAGTATGTATTCCTTATAGGGTAACCAAAATACTTATTTAAGCCTTAATGAGTATCCCATTTTTCCTCAACCTTTAGTTCCATGTTCAACTAACTGTTTATAGTAAGCTATACTTGGTATGTATGATATATTTTGGTCCATAAAATAACGTAATTTTTTCTAGGTTTCTAAATTAATTTTGAGTTTAAATTTGCTTTTCAATTTTTTATTACCAAAATGTGGTTGAAATTTCTTTATAGATCTAACATGTAACCTTTTTTTTTTATGCTTTTCATTAAGGCAGAAACTAAAGAGGTTCTCGGTCTTTTTTTTTTTTTTTTTTTTTTTTTTTTTTGATCGGTGTGGTTACCAACTCGACATATTCACAGTCTTTATAGATTTAACATGTAACTTTTTTATGCTTTTCATTAAGGCAGAAACTAAAGAGGTTCTCGGTTTTTTTTTTTTTTTTTTTTTTTTTTTTTTTAGCTCGGTGTGGTCACCAACTCGACATATGCACAGTATTCTCCTTGAAGCCTTTGGAAGGAGAGTTTTTCAGGGAGACCGAGTACTAAACTTTTCATGAAAAACTTTAAATGAGTTTTTCTTGTGAATTTAAGCATAAGATCAAAGAGACCGGAAGAG
>NC_090757.1:18579904-18599904 GCF_036898095.1 Palaemon carinicauda
ATTAATTATCAGTGATATTGTTATGTGAATAGTTATCAGTGATATTGTTGATGTGTAAATAGTTATCAGTGATATTGTTATATGAATAGTTATCAATGATATTGTTATGTGAATTGTTATCAGTGATATTGTTAATGTGTGAATAGTTATCAGTGATATTGTTATGTAAATAGTTATCCATGTTATTGTTATGTGAATAGCTATCAGTGATATTGTTGATGTGTAAATAGTTATCAGTGATATTGTTATCATATGAATAGTTATCAGTGATATTGTTAATGTGTGAATAGTTATCAGTGATATTATGTGAATAATTATCAGTGATATTGTTATCATGTGAATAGTTATCACTGATATTGTTGATGTGTGAATAGTTATCAGTGATATTGTTAATGTGTGAATAGTTATCAGTGTATTGTTATCATGTGAATAGTTATCAAGGATATTATGTGAATAGTTATCAGTGATATTGTTAATGTGTGAATAGTTATCAGTGGTATTGTTATGTGAATAGTTATCAGTGATATTGTTAATGTGTGAATAGTTATCAGTGGTATTATGTGAATAGTTATCAGTGATGTTGTTATCATGCGAATAGTTATCAGTGATATTGTTAACATGTGAATAGTTATCAGTGATATTGTTATCATGCAAATAGTTATCAGTGATATTGTTAATGGGGGAATTAGTTATCAGTGATATTATCATGTGAATAGTTATCAGTGATACTGTTATCATGCGAATAGTTATCAGTGATGTCGTTATCATGTGAATAGTTACCAGTGACATTGTTATCATGTGAATAGTTATCAGTGACATTGTTATCATCAGGATCGTTATCAGTGATACTGTTATCATGTGAATAGTTATACGTGATATTGTTATCATATGAATAGTTACCAGTGATATTGTTATCATGTGAATAGTTATCAGTGATATTGTTATGTGAATAGTTATCAGTGATGTTATCATGTGAATAGTTAGCAGTGATGTTGTTATCATGTTAAACCCTAACACGTTATCTTCTAAGACCTTTTTTTTCTTAAGGAGGACTTTACAAATTATACTGTTCTGCCTCATCATTGTTTACAATGCTTCCAGAAGGGTCACATCACTGAGTTCTTTCCTCAAACAGCCTATACAAGGGTTACAATGCTTTCATAAGGCTCAAATCACTGAGTTCTTAACTCAAACAGCCTATACAAGGGTTACAATGCTTCCAGAAGGCTCAAATCACTGACAGTTCTTTCCTCAAACAGCCTATACAAGTGTTACAACGCTTCCAGAAGGCTCACATCACTGACAGTTCTTTACTCAAACAGCCTATACAAGGGTTACAATGCTTTCATAAGGCTCAAAACACTGAGTTCTTAACTCAAACACCCTATACAAGGGTTACAATGCTTCCAGAAGGCTCAAATCACTGACAGTTCTTTCCTCAAACAGCCTATACAAGGGTTACAATGCTTCCAGAAGGCTCAAATCACTGACAGTTCTTTCCTCAAACAGCCTATACAAGGCTTACAACGCTTCCAGAAGGCTCAAATCACCGAGTTCTTCCCTCAAACAGCCTATTCAAGGGTTACAATGCTTCCAGAAGGCTCAAATCACTGACAGTTCTTTCCTCAAACAGCCTATACAAGGGTTACAACGCTTCCAGAAGGCTCACATCACTGAGTTCTTAACTCAAACACCCTATACAAGGGTTACAATGCTTCCAGAAGGCTCAAATCACTGACAGTTCTTCCCTCAAACAGCCTATACAAGGGTTACAATGCTTCCAGAAGGCTCACATCACTGAGTTCTTTCCTCAAACAGCCTATACAAGGTTTACAACGCTTCCAGAAGGCTCAAATCACCGAGTTCTTTCCTCAAACAGCCTATACAAGGTTTACAACGCTTCCAGAAGGCTCAAATCACTGAGTTCTTTCCTCAAACAGCGTATACAAGGCTTACAACGCTTCCAAAAGGCTCAAATCACTGAGTTCCTTCCTTAAACAGCCTATTCAAGGGTTACAATGCTTCTAGAAGGCTCAAATCACTGACAGTTCTTTCCTCAAACAGCCTATACAAGGGTTACAATGCTTCTAGAAGGCTCAAATCACTGACAGTTCTTTCCTCAAACAGCCTATACAAGGGTTACAATGCTTCCAGAAGGCTCAAATCACTGAGTTCTTTCCTCAAACAGCCTATACAAGGCTTACAACGCTTCCAGAAGGCTCAAATCACTGAGTTCTTTCCTTAAACAGCCTATTCAAGGGTAACAATGCTTCCAGAAGGCTCAAATCACTGACAGTTCTTTCCTCAAATAGCCTATCCAAGGGTTACAATGCTTCCAGAAGGTTCAAATCACTGACAGTTCTTTCCTCAAACAGCCTATACAAGGGTTACAATGCTTCCAGAAGGCTCACATCACTGAGTTCTTTCCACAAACAGTCTATACAAGGTTTACAACGCTTTCAGAAGGCTCAAATCACTGAGTTCTTTCCTCAAACAGCCTATTCAAGGGTTACAATGCTTCCAGAAGGCTCAAATCACTGACAGTTCTTTCCTCTAATAGCCTATACAAGGGGTACAATGCTTCCAGAAGGCTCAAATCACTGACAGCTCTTTCCTCAAACAGCCTATACAAGGATTACAATGCTTCCAGAAGGCTCAAATCACTGAGTTCTTTCCTCAAACAGCCCATACAAGGCTTACAACGCTTCCAGAAGGCTCAAATCACTGAGTTCTTTCCTCAAACAGCCTATTCAAGGGTTACAATGCTTCCAGAAGGCTCAAATCACTGACAGTCCTTTCCTCAAACAGCCTATACAAGGGTTACAATGCTTCCAGAAGGCTCAAATCACTGACAGTTCTTTCCTCAAACAGCTTATACAAGGGTTACAATGCTTCCAGAAGGCTCACATCACTGAGTTCTTTCCTCAAACAGTCTATACAAGGCTTACAACGCTTCCAGAAGGCTCAAATCACTGAGTTCTTTCCTCAAACAGCCTATTCAAGGGTTACAATGCTTCCAGAAGGCTCAAATCACTGACAGTTCTTTCCTCAAATAGCCTATACAAGGGTTACAATGCTTCCAGAAGGCTCAAATCACTGACAGTTCTTTCCTCAAACAGCCTATACAAGGGTTACAATGCTTCCAGAAGGCTCAAATCACTGAGTTCTTTCCTCAAACAGCCTATACAAGGCTTACAACGCTTCCAGAAGGCTCAAATCACCGAGTTCTTCCCTCAAACAGCCTATTCAAGGGTTACAATGCTTCCAGAAGGCTCAAATCACTGACAGTTCTTTCCTCAAACAGCCTATACAAGGGTTACAATGCTTCCAGAAGGCTCAAATCACTGACAGTTCTTTACTCAAACAGCCTATACAAGGGTTACAACGCTTCCAGAGGTCTCAAATTACCGAGTTCTTTCCTCAAACAGCCTATTCAAGGGTTACAATGCTTCCAGAAGGCTCACATCACTGAGTTCTTTCCTCAAACAGCCTATACAAGGCTTACAACGCTTCCAGAAGGCTCAAATCACTGAGTTCTTTCCTCAAACAGCCTATACAAGGGTTACAATGCTTCCAGAAGGCTCACATCACTGAGTTCTTTCCTCAAACAGCCTATACAAGGTTTACAACTCTTCCAGAAGGCTCAAATCACCGAGTTCTTTCCTCAAACAGCCTATTCAAGGGTTACAATGCTTCCAGAAGGCTCACATCACTGAGTTCTTTCCTCAAACAGCCTATACAAGGCTTACAACTCTTCCAGAAGGCTCAAATCACTGAGTTCTTTCCTCAAACAGCCTATACAAGGATTACAATGCTTCCAGAAGGCTCACATCACTGAGTTCTTTCCTCAAACAGCCTATACAAGTTTTACAACGCTTCCAGAAGGCTCAAATCACCGAGTTCTTTCCTCAAACAGCCTATACAAGGTTTACAACGCTTCCAGAAGGCTCACATCACTGAGTTCTTTCCTCAAACAGCCTATACAAGGTTTAAAACTCTTCCAGAAGGCTCAAATCACCGAATTCTTTCCTCAAACAGCCTATTCAAGGGTTACAATGCTTCCAGAAGGCTCACATCACTGAGTTCTTTCCTCAAACAGCCTATACAAGGCTTACAACGCTTCCAGGAGGCTCAAATCACGAGTTCTTTCCTCAAACAGCCTATTCAAGGGTTACAATGCTTCCAGAAGGCTCAAATCACTGACAGTTCTTTCCTCAAACAGCCTATACAAGGGTTACAACGTTTCCAGAAGGCTAAAATCAATAGTTAATATATAAAATATTTACAGTTATGATATCTATCCATACGTGTTTGTTTTAAGAAATTATTTGATTTTATATTATAAACTTCTCATAATAAATGTAGAAAAGACTATTCCAAACCATTAAAATAAAAATATGATAACGTTGATAGAAAAGTGAGTACAAATCATTAACTGTAATATTATTTATAGCGATTTATGGAATTTATTCATACGTCTTTCCCAAGAAATGCTTTAACATCATATTATAAACTTCTCATAATAAATGTAGAAAAAACAATACCAAAACATTGAAAAAAAAAAAAAAAAAATGATAATGTTGCTAGAAGAGTGAGTACAAATTATTAACTGTATGAAATATTTATAGCTATCTATGAAATTTATTCATACTGCTTTTCTAAAACATGGTTCAATTTCATATTATAAACTTCTGTCAATGAATACAGAAAATGCAACAATAAATCATTTGAAAAAACAAGATGAGAACGGTGCTTGAAAAGCGAGGTCCCAAGGCTACAGGAATTGAATAATTTATCAAGAAACTTTTTTTTTCACCGTGCAAAAGATTGTATAATTTCACGCAAGGGAACTCCCCAGCATTATCTGCAAGTACATTCCCTTTGCGGAATTTTAAAGGACCAAGGAACGTTCTGTGAATCAGGATCTCAAAAAGCGTAACTATGGAAATTGTTCGTACCCTAACAGTACTCCTGTTTACCCAAATGTGTTTACGTTGCCCTTAATTATCTTCGCATTCTAAAATATTAATAAAATGCAGGACGCGAACCGAATTCTCTTTTTAGAATATAGAAAAATAGAGGGGCATTCAGTAGAGCGCAGACCTCCACCGCGGCAGCTTATTTCTCGACCCTTTGCTCGACCTTGACGTTAACCTTTGACCTTAACATGTATTACTTGGTGTGGGTTTTCATACTCACTAATATGAATCAAGTTTGAAGTGCCCATGGCAATGATGACGAAACTTATGGCTGATTGCGTGAATTGGACATTTTGCTTGAACGTGACCTGGACATTGGCCTTAAAAAAATTTTCATTTCCAGATTTTTACAGAAGTTTCCCTGCAAATTTCATTACTCTACGATTCAAATTGTGGCCAGGAAGCTGTTCTCAAACAAACACACACAAACACACACACACACACACACACACACACACACACACAAACACAAACACACACACAAAAAGGGAGTAAAACATAACCTCCTTCCAACTTCATTGGCGGAGATAACAAACGCGTCACAAAATATTTTACGCTTTCTCAAAAGTAGTGACGACAAATATTTATATTCTTAAAAATATATTTTTATCAAGACATTCATATTGACATATCATCCATACTATTTTTATTTTCCATTTCCTCTTCATTTTCCTCCATATTTTCAAGCAAAACTAACTTATTTTATAGAATAACAACCTTAAGACATATTTTTCTTTTCTTTTCTTTTCATATTGACATATAACCTTATCACCTATCCCATTTATATTCTCCGTTCTTTTCCATACCCTTTTCTTTAATATTTTCAAGCAAGACGTTTTTATTCCAATTTAATAACAACTTTACTATCAAGCTTTTCTAATATTTTTGTCATTTCCTGTACGTCCAGAGTATAAAAAAGTTACCCTTTACCATCTGCAAAATAAAATTTTAGGTTTTCCTCTCTTACGCAAACTGAGAGAGAGAGAGAGAGAGAGAGAGAGAGAGAGAGAGAGAGAGAGAGAGAGAGAGAGAGAGAGAGAGAGTCCATCCCTCTCTTTTTCTTTATCCAAAGTTCAAAGAAAGAAGACTGACGATGAATCTTTGTTCGTGGTGCAATGTTCCAGTTGTAAGATGCAAGCCATTATTAAGCCATTTTGGCTACAAACTTTCTCCATTTTGAGGAAAGTTTTTAAACTCTCATAGAAAAGATATTGTTACGGACAAAACCAATTTGTATACTCAGAAATGCCTTCGTAGTTAGTAAGGACAATTACGGGAAATGTATGTTTTCCGATATTTATGAAATTATACACTTAGAGTAATACTAAAAAATCAATGAGTCAAATATGTTTTAGCTGATCAAAATGTACTAATTTATATCGTAGAATATACCCAAAAGTTTAAAAATAATTTTCGTCTTTTTAATAATTAGTTAGGATGCTTGTAAAATAGAAAATAGTAGTCGTAATCTCGACATGTCCTCCAGAGAGTCTAATTCCCCTTATTTCTTTAATTACAATATAAATATATATATATATATATATATATATATATATATATATATATATATATATATATATATATATAGATATAGATATATATATATATATATATATATATATATATATATATATATATATATATATAAATACGCACATACATACGCCGTATATATATTTTTATATATACTGTATATGAATACACACGCACACACACACACACACATATATATATATATATATATATATTGTGTGTGTAAATAACAGTATATACAGTATATACATACATACATACATACATCTGTATTTAGGCTATATAAACACACACATGTGTTTTTTTTTTTTATTTCAAGCCAGTAGGGAAAATACAAGAAAAGCTATAAAGAAAAAATAAACCAAAATGGCTATCCATCATTACCATGACTGACAGTTTTAAATTCACCACCTTCTTACTACATGTATTAAGAAAATGATACATAATCTGTTAAAATCGATATAAATGTTAACATAGTGCATATAGATTATAAACTAAAGTAACAATTGAATTATTTACATAAATTGAAAAGCAAAAACATTAGATATCATTAGCTTAATTGAATTGGTAACTGAACACAATAAACAACGTGTTTATTACTGCCTTGGAGGAATTAATCCCTGGATGAGGAATATAACAGAATGACATGCAGTGGTCAAGACAGAGTAATTAGTCATATGAAACTGTTCACTCTGGCACACTGTTCGGGTTTTTTAAAGGTTTTAAGTTTTATGTGAAATATTTATTGTAATAATGTTACTGTTCTTGAAATATTTTATTTTGATTGTTCATTACTTTTCTTGTTATTTCATTATTTCCTTTCCTCACTGGGATATTTTCCCTGTTGAAGCCCTCGGGTTTATAGCATTTTGCTTTTCTATCTAGGGTTGTAACTTAGCAAGTAACAAAAACAACAACAAAAACAACAATAATAATAATAATAATAATAATGATAATAATATTCGATACTGAAAATAGTATCGGAGGTTCCCCAGTTTAATAAGGAACTGGAGAATTACGACAAACGCCAAACTTTCTTAAAATTTCCATCACCAACAAATAACAACGTTTCAAACATCTCTTGTGTTCATAATCATGTTCCTGGGTAAAAGAAAGTAAAACAATAAAGAGCAAGCTGTACATAAATATTGTAAACAAACAAATAAATTCTATGTTAGAATGGGAAAAGGCATACTTAGGCAATCTTCAAAGGAAAACTAGAAATTTCTTGATTAAGTTGTGGCTTTTTAGATTTTATAAAAATTGACTCTGCTATTCCTATTTCATTTTCATATGAACCTCTGTATATTATTGAAAAGTTGTCCAAAGAGAATGAACACTTGATAATAATAATAATAATAATAATAATAATAATAATAATAATAATGAGTAAAATAGGAGACTTCTCCATCATGAGGCTCAATATTACACAGTATTCTAGAAGTAAAATTCCAGCTGTGACTAGCCTGTGGAATGAATCGTCCTAATCGGGTAGTTAAATTGATAGAAAGTCTAAAGTTCAAACTTGCAGCAAATTCTTTCATGTTGAGCAGGCTAATATAACTCTCTCTCTCTCTCTCTCTCTCTCTCTCTCTCTCTCTCTCTCTCTCTCTCTCCTCTCTCTCTCTCTCTCTCTCCCCCTCTCTCTCCTCTCTCTCTCTCTCTCTCTCTCTCTCTCTCTCTCTCTTTGTATTTTGTTTATGAAAGATCTATTTTAACGTTGTTACTTTAAAAAAAAACATATATTAATTGTTTATCACTTTTCATATAGTTTATTTATTTCCTTATTTCCTTTCCTCATTGAGCTATTTTTCCCTGTTGGAGCCTTTGTAGCATCTTGCCTTTACAATTATGGTTGTTTTAATAATAGTAATAATAATGATAATAATAATAATAATGATAATAATAATAATAATGATAATAATAATAATAATAATAATAATAAAAATATGGAAACGGCAGGCGAGTAGAACTTATGAAGACAATAGAAAAAAAAATACATGTTTTATTGCGTCAGGTTATGTAGAGTGAATTGAAAGGATTGTGATGTAATATATACAGACTAGTGTAGGTGACCAGTCAAAATGACGGGTAAACTAACTATTTAGATAGATATGCACACACACGCATACGCCACACACAAGCTTCCTACCCCCTCCCCTTTTCGTAAATACAATCCACTGGCTCGACCAATGGTGAGAGATTGAGGTTTCCCAAGTGTACCCCTTGGGGTACCCCCCTCTCACATGGGTATGACTACTCCCTCTCTCCTCTCCGCTCAGCGTGACATGAAAGAAATATATACCCCCTTCTCCCCAGGGTATGACTATATCCTTTTCCCCCCGCTGGTCAGCATGATAGGAAAGAAATATATAAATGTGTATATATATGTGTATATATATATATACATGTATATGTATGTATGTATACATAATGTACATATGTGTGTATATATATATGTATGTATATATATATATATATATATATATATATATATATATATATATATATATATATATATATATATATATATCCAGAAACTTCTTTATTATAGAGGGTATGATTACGTTTCCTCCATTTGACATGAATTTAAAAAAAAAAATATGTATAAAACCTAAGAAATGCATAAATTAGGCTTCAAACGGAGTTCTGCAGAGAGAGAGAGAGAGAGAGAGAGAGAGAGAGAGAGAGAGAGAGAGGAAGAGAGAGAGAGAGAGAGTGAGAGAGAGAGAGAGAGAGAGAGAGAGAGAGAGAGAGAGAGAGAGTGTGTGTGTCTCATGATAGCGTTACATTTGTAGAAAAAAACGCCTTGGAAGCTCTCTCTCTCTCTCTCTCTCTCTCTCTCTCCTCTCTCTCTCTCTCTCTCTCTCTCTCTCTCTCTCTCACCTCTCCTCTCTCTCTCCTCTCTCTCTCTCGCTCTGTCAGCTTATGTAAGACTCAGAGAGAGAAAAACCCAAAATTTTATTTTGGAGATGGCGAAGAGTAATTTTTTTATACAATGTATATGGACGTACAGGAAATGACAAAAATGATTTATAACCTTGGCATTTCTGAGTTTAACCTTATTCCATTGATTTCCTAAGAAAAGGAAGCCGGGTAATATTCAATATAAGAGTTGATTTATTAGATAGGACAGTTGATTCATGTTCCCAACGTGAATTATGGTTTATACAAATATTTTTCCTTCGAATTCATCATTTATATGATTTTTTTTTTCCATATTAGGACATTTTGCCACAATAAGTCGTTTATTTTTATGATGCTTTTTCCCACATTAAAACATTCTGCCAGATTAAGTCGTTTATTTTTATGATGCTTTATCCACACATTAAAACATTCTGCCACATTAAGTCTTTTGTTTTCATGATGTTTTTACCCCACATTAAAACAATCTGTCAGATTAAGTCGTTTAGTTTTATGATGCTTTATACCCAGATTAAAACATTCTGCCACATTAAGTTTATTTTTATGATGCTTTTTCCCCTCATTAAAACAATCGGTCAGATTAAGTCTTTAATTTTTATGATGCTTTATCCACACATTAAAACATTCTGCCACATTAAGTCTTTTGTTTTCATGATTGCTTTTTCCTCACATTAAAACATTCTGCCAGATTAAGTCGTTTAGTTTTATGATGCTTTATCCCCAGATTGAAACATTCTGCCACATTAAGTTTATTTTTATGATGCTTTTTCCTCTCATTAAAACAATCGGTCAGATTAAGTCCGTTTATTTTTATGATGCTTTATCCACACATTAAAACATTCTGCCACATTAAGTCGTTTATTTTTATGATGCTTTATCCCCACATTAAAACATTCTGCCACATTAAGTCGTTTATTTTTATGATGCTTTATCCCACATTAAAACATCTGCCACATTAAGTCGTTTATTTTTATGATGCTTTTTCCCCACATTAGAACATTCTGCCACATTAAGTCGTTTAGTTTTATGATGCTTTATCCCCAGATTAAAACATTCTGCCACATTAAGTTTATTTTTATGATGCTTTTTCCCCTCATTAAAACAATCGGTCAGATTAAGTTGTTTATTTTTATGATGCTTTATCCACACATTAAAACATTCTGCCACATTAAGTCGTTTATTTCTATGATGCATTGAGACATTGTGCCACATTAAGTCGTTTATATTTATGATGCTTTATCCCCACATTAAAACATTCTGCCACATTAAGTCGTTTATTTTTATGATGCTTTATCCCACATTAAAACATTCTGCCACATTAAGTCATTTATTTTTATGATGCTTTTTCCCCACATTAAAACATTCTGCCACATTAAGTCGTTTAATTTTATGATGCTTTATCTGCAGATTAAAACATTCTGCCACATTAAGTTTATTTTTATGATGCTTTTTCCCCACATTAAAACATTCTACTAGATTAAGTCGTTTATTTTTTATTATGGTTTAAGCCCCACATTAAAACTTTCCGTCATATTAAATCGTTTATTTTTATGATGTCTTTTCCCCACATTAAAACATTCTGCCACATTAAGTCGTTTATTTCTATGATGCTTTATCCCCACATTAAAACATTCTGCCACATTAAGTCGTTTATTTTTATGATGCTTTATCCACACATTAAAACATTCTGCCACATTAAGTCGTTTATTTTTATGATGCTTTATCCCCACATTAAAACATTCTGCCACATTAAGTCGTTTATTTTTATGATGCTTTATCCCACATTGAAAACATTCTGCCACATTAAGTCATTTATTTTTATGATGCTTTTTCCCCACATTAAAACATTCTGCCACATTAAGTCGTTTAATTTTATGATGCTTTATCTCCAGATTAAAACATTCTGCCACATTAAGTTTATTTTTATGATGCTTTTTCCCCTCATTAAAACAATCGGTCAGATTAAGTCATTTATTTCTATGATGCTTTATCCCACATTAAAACATTCTACCACATTAAGTCGTTTATTTCTATGATGCTTTATCCCCACATTAAAACATTCTGCCACATTAAGTCGTTTATTTTTATGATGTTTTATCCACACATTAAAACATTCTGCCACATTAAGTCGTTTATTTTTGTGATGCTTTATCCCACATTAAAACATTCTGCCACATTAAGTCGTTTATTTTTATGATGCTTTTTCCCCACATTAAAACATTC
This sequence comes from Palaemon carinicauda, assembly GCF_036898095.1. NCBI lineage: Eukaryota > Metazoa > Arthropoda > Malacostraca > Decapoda > Palaemonidae > Palaemon > Palaemon carinicauda. The sequence continues at coordinate 18,591,565 of NC_090757.1, forward strand.
TGCCAGATTAAGTCGTTTATTTTTATGATGCTTTATCCACACATTAAAACATTCTGCCACATTAAGTCTTTTGTTTTCATGGTGTTTTTACCCCACATTAAAACATTATGTCAGATTAAGTCGTTTAGTTTTATGATGCTTTATCCCCAGATTAAAACATTCTGCCACATTAAGTTTATTTTTATGATGCTTTTTTCCCCTCATTAAAACATTCTGCCACATTAAGTCGTTTATTTTTATGATGCTTTTTCCCCACATTAAAACCTTCTGCCACATTAAGTCTTTTGTTTTCATGATGCTTTTTCCCCACATTAAAACATTCTGCCAGATTAAGTCGTTTAGTTTTATGATGCTTTCTCTCCCCAGATTAAAACATTCTGCCACATTAAGTTTATTTTTATGATGCTTTTTTCCTCTCATTAAAACAATCGGTCAGATTAAGTCGTTTATTTTTATGATGCTTTATCCACACATTAAAACATTCTGCCACATTAAGATCGTTTATTTTTATGATGCTTTATCCCCACATTAAAACATTCTGCCACATTAAGTCGTTTATTTTATGATGCTTTATACCACAATTAAAACATCTGCCACATTAAGTCGTTTATTTTTATGATGCTTTTTCCCAACATTAGAACATTCTGCCACATTAAGTCGTTTTGTTTTATGATGCTTTATCCCCAGATTAAAACATTCTGCCACATTAAGTTTATTTTTATGATGCTTTTTTCCCCCTCATTAAAACAATCGGTCAGATTAAGTTGTTTATTTTTATGATGCTTTATCCCACATTAAAACATTCTGCCACATTAAGTTGTTTATTTTTATGATGCTTTATCCCCACATTAAAACATTCTGCCACATTAAGTCGTTATTTTTATGATGCTTTATCCCCACATTAAAACATTCTGCCACATTAAGTCGTTTATTTTTATGATGCTTTATCCCCACATTAAAACATTCTGCCACATTAAGTCGTTTATTTTTATGATGCTTTATCCCCACATTAAAACATTCTGCCACATTAAGTCGTTTATTTTTATGATGCTTTATCCCCACATTAAAAATTCTGCCACATTAAGTCGTTTATTTTATGATGCTTTTCCCCACATTAAAACATTCTACATTAAGTCGTTTATTTTTTATGATGCTTTAGCCCCACATTAAAACATTCCGTCATATTAAGTCGTTTATTTTTATGATGCTTTTCCCCACATTAAAACATTCTTCCACATTAAGTCGTTTATTTTATGATGCTTTATCCCCACATTAAAACATTCTGCCACATTAAGTCGTTTATTTTATGATGCTTTATCCCACATTAAAACATTCTGCCACATTAAGTCGTTTATTTTATGATGCTTTATCCCCACATTAAAACATTCTGCCACATTAAGTCGTTTATTTTATGATGCTTTATCCCACATTAAAACATTCTGCCACATTAAGTCGTTTATTTTTATGATGCTTTATCCCACATTAAAACATTCTGCCACATTAAGTCGTTTATTTTTATGATGCTTTTTCCCCACATTAAAACATTCTGCCACATTAAGTCGTTTATTTTATGATGCTTTATCTGCACATTAAAACATTCTGCCACATTAAGTCGTTTATTTTTATGATGCTTTTTCCCCTCATTAAAACATTCTGCCACATTAAGTCGTTTATTTCTATGATGCTTTATCCCACATTAAAACATTCTGCCACATTAAGTCGTTTATTTCTATGATGCTTTATCCCCACATTAAAACATTCTGCCACATTAAGTCGTTTATTTTTATGATGCTTTTATCCCACATTAAAACATTCTGCCACATTAAGTCGTTTATTTTTATGATGCTTTATCCCACATTAAAACATTCTGCCACATTAAGTCGTTTATTTTTATGATGCTTTTTCCCCACATTAAAACATTCTGCCAGATTAAGTCGTTTATTTTTATGATGCTTTATCCCCAGATTAAAACATTCTGCCACATTAAGTTTTATTTTTATGATGCTTTTTCCCCTCATTAAAACATTCTGCCAGATTAAGTTGTTTATTTTTATGATGCTTTATCCCACATTAAAACATTCTGCCACATTAAGTCGTTTATTTTTATGATGCTTTATCCTCACATTAAAACATTCTGCCACATTAAGTCGTTCATTTTTATGATGCTTTATCCCCACATTAAAACATTCTGCCACATTAAGTCGTTTATTTTTATGATGCTTTATCCCCACATTAAAACATTCTGCCACATTAAGTCGTTCATTTTTATGATGCTTTATCCCCACATTAAAACATTCTGCCACATTAAGTCGTTTATTTTTATGATGCTTTATCCCCACATTAAAACATTCTGCCACATTAAGTTGTTTATTTTTATGATGCTTTTCCCCACATTAAAACATTCTGCCACATTAAGTTGTTTATTTTTTATGATGCTTTAGCCCCACATTAAAACATTCCGCATATTAAGTCGTTTATTTTTATGATGCTTTTCCCCACATTAAAACATTCTGCCACATTAAGTCGTTTATTTTTATGATGCTTTATCCCCACATTAAAACATTCTGCCACATTAAGTCGTTTATTTTTATGATGCTTTATCCCACATTAAAACATTCTGCCACATTAAGTCGTTTATTTTTATGATGCTTTATCCCCACATTAAAACATTCTGCCAGATTAAGTCGTTTATTTTTATGATGCTTTATCCCCAGATTAAAACATTCTGCCACATTAAGTTTTATTTTTATGATGCTTTATCCCCATTAAAACATTCTGCCAGATTAAGTTGTTTATTTTTATGATGCTTTATCCCACATTAAAACATTCTGCCACATTAAGTCGTTTATTTTTATGATGCTTTATCCCCACATTAAAACATTCTGCCACATTAAGTTGTTTATTTTTATGATGCTTTATCCCCACATTAAAACATTCTGCCACATTAAGTCGTTTATTTTTATGATGCTTTATCCCCACATTAAAACATTCTGCCACATTAAGTCGTTTATTTTTATGATGCTTTATCCCCACATTAAAACATTCTGCACATTAAGTCGTTTATTTTTATGATGCTTTTCCCCACATTAAAACATTCTGCCACATTAAGTCGTTTATTTTTATGATGCTTTATCCCCACATTAAAACATTCTGCCACATTAAGTCGTTTATTTTTATGATGCTTTTCCCCACATTAAAACATTCTGCCACATTAAGTCGTTTATTTTTATGATGCTTTATCCCCACATTAAAACATTCTGCCACATTAAGTCGTTTATTTTTATGATGCTTTATCCCACATTAAAACATTCTGCCACATTAAGTCGTTTATTTTTATGATGCTTTATCCCCACATTAAAACATTCTGCCACATTAAGTCGTTTATTTTTATGATGCTTTATCCCACATTAAAACATTCTGCCACATTAAGTCGTTTATTTTTATGATGCTTTTTCCCCACATTAAAACATTCTGCCACATTAAGTCGTTTATTTTATGATGCTTTATCTCCACATTAAAACATTCTGCCACATTAAGTCGTTTATTTTTATGATGCTTTTTCCCCATTAAAACATTCTGCCACATTAAGTCGTTTATTTTATGATGCTTTATCCCACATTAAAACATTCTGCCACATTAAGTCGTTTATTTTTATGATGCTTTATCCCCACATTAAAACATTCTGCCACATTAAGTCGTTTATTTTTATGATGCTTTATCCCACATTAAAACATTCTGCCACATTAAGTCGTTTATTTTTATGATGCTTTTTCCCCACATTAAAACATTCTGCCACATTAAGTCGTTTATTTTTATGATGCTTTATCCCACATTAAAACATTCTGCCACATTAAGTCGTTTATTTTATGATGCTTTTATCCCCACATTAAAACATTCTGCCACATTAAGTCGTTTATTTTTATGATGCTTTATCCCCACATTAAAACATTCTGCCACATTAAGTCGTTTATTTTATGATGCTTTTTCCCCACATTAAAACATTCTGCCACATTAAGTCGTTTATTTTTATGATGCTTTATCCCCACATTAAAACATTCTGCCACATTAAGTCGTTTATTTTTATGATGCTTTTCCCCACATTAAAACATTCTGCCACATTAAGTCGTTTATTTTATGATGCTTTATCCCCACATTAAAACATTCTGCCACATTAAGTCGTTTATTTTTATGATGCTTTATCCCCAGATTAAAACATTCTGCCACATTAAGTCGTTTATTTTATGATGCTTTTTCCCCTCATTAAAACATTCTGCCACATTAAGTCGTTTATTTTTATGATGCTTTATCCCACATTAAAACATTCTGCCACATTAAGTCGTTTATTTTTATGATGCTTTTATCCCCACATTAAAACATTCTGCCACATTAAGTCGTTTATTTTTATGATGCTTTATCCCCACATTAAAACATTCTGCCACATTAAGTCGTTTATTTTTATGATGCTTTTTCCCCACATTAAAACATTCTGCCACATTAAGTCGTTTATTTTTATGATGCTTTATCCCCACATTAAAACATTCTGCCACATTAAGTCGTTTATTTTTATGATGCTTTTCCCCACATTAAAACATTCTGCCACATTAAGTCGTTTATTTTTATGATGCTTTATCCCCACATTAAAACATTCTGCCACATTAAGTCGTTTATTTTTATGATGCTTTATCCCCACATTAAAACATTCTGCCACATTAAGTCGTTTATTTTTATGATGCTTTATCCCCACATTAAAACATTCTGCCACATTAAGTCGTTTATTTTTATGATGCTTTATCCCCACATTAAAACATTCTGCCACATTAAGTCGTTTATTTTTATGATGCTTTATCCCCACATTAAAACATTCTGCCACATTAAGTCGTTTATTTTTATGATGCTTTTCCCCACATTAAAACATTCTGCCACATTAAGTCGTTTATTTTTATGATGCTTTATCCCCACATTAAAACATTCTGCCACATTAAGTCGTTTATTTTTATGATGCTTTTCCCCACATTAAAACATTCTGCCACATTAAGTCGTTTATTTTTATGATGCTTTATCCCCACATTAAAACATTCTGCCACATTAAGTCGTTTATTTTTATGATGCTTTATCCCACATTAAAACATTCTGCCACATTAAGTCGTTTATTTTTATGATGCTTTATCCCCACATTAAAACATTCTGCCAGATTAAGTCGTTTATTTTTATGATGCTTTATCCTCACATTAAAACATTCTGCCACATTAAGTCGTTTATTTTTATGATGCTTTATCCCCTCATTAAAACATTCTGCCAGATTAAGTCGTTTATTTTTATGATGCTTTATCCCACATTAAAACATTCTGCCACATTAAGTCGTTTATTTTTATGATGCTTTATCCCCACATTAAAACATTCTGCCACATTAAGTCGTTCATTTTTATGATGCTTTATCCCCACATTAAAACATTCTGCCACATTAAGTCGTTTATTTTTATGATGCTTTATCCCCACATTAAAACATTCTGCCACATTAAGTCGTTCATTTTTATGATGCTTTATCCCCACATTAAAACATTCTGCCACATTAAGTCGTTTATTTTTATGATGCTTTATCCCCACATTAAAACATTCTGCCACATTAAGTCGTTTATTTTTATGATGCTTTTCCCCACATTAAAACATTCTGCCACATTAAGTCGTTTATTTTTATGATGCTTTATCCCCACATTAAAACATTCTGCCACATTAAGTCGTTTATTTTTATGATGCTTTTCCCCACATTAAAACATTCTGCCACATTAAGTCGTTTATTTTATGATGCTTTATCCCCACATTAAAACATTCTGCCACATTAAGTCGTTTATTTTTATGATGCTTTATCCCACATTAAAACATTCTGCCACATTAAGTCGTTTATTTTTATGATGCTTTATCCCCACATTAAAACATTCTGCCACATTAAGTCGTTTATTTTTATGATGCTTTATCCCACATTAAAACATTCTGCCACATTAAGTCGTTTATTTTTATGATGCTTTATTCCCCACATTAAAACATTCTGCCACATTAAGTCGTTTATTTTTATGATGCTTTATCCCACATTAAAACATTCTGCCACATTAAGTCGTTTATTTTATGATGCTTTATTCCCCACATTAAAACATTCTGCCACATTAAGTCGTTTATTTTATGATGCTTTATCCCACATTAAAACATTCTGCCACATTAAGTCGTTTATTTTTATGATGCTTTATCCCACATTAAAACATTCTGCCACATTAAGTCGTTTATTTTTATGATGCTTTATCCCACATTAAAACATTCTGCCACATTAAGTCGTTTATTTTTATGATGCTTTATCCCACATTAAAACATTCTGCCACATTAAGTCGTTTATTTTTATGATGCTTTTTCCCCACATTAAAACATTCTGCCACATTAAGTCGTTTATTTTTATGATGCTTTATCCCCATTAAAACATTCTGCCACATTAAGTCGTTTATTTTTATGATGCTTTTTCCCCACATTAAAACATTCTGCCACATTAAGTCGTTTATTTTTATGATGCTTTATCCCCACATTAAAACATTCTGCCACATTAAGTTGTTTATTTTTATGATGCTTTTTCCCCACATTAAAACATTCTGCCACATTAAGTCGTTTATTTTTATGATGCTTTATCCCCACATTAAAACATTCTGCCACATTAAGTCGTTTATTTTTATGATGCTTTTCCCCACATTAAAACATTCTGCCACATTAAGTCGTTTATTTTTATGATGCTTTATCCCCACATTAAAACATTCTGCCACATTAAGTCGTTTATTTTTATGATGCTTTTTCCCCACATTAAAACATTCTGCCACATTAAGTCGTTTATTTTTATGATGCTTTTCCCCACATTAAAACATTCTGCCACATTAAGTCGTTTATTTTTATGATGCTTTTTCCCCACATTAAAACATTCTGCCACATTAAGTCGTTATTTTTATGATGCTTTTCTCCACATTAAAACATTCGTCACATTAAATCATTTATTTTTATGATGTTTTTTCCCCACATTAAAACATTCTGCCACATTAAATCGTTTAATGTGGTTTCAAAAGAAGGTTCATTTAGTCTATCATTTCTAGAAGTTGCAGGTATTCTAATTGCCGATTTTAATTAGAGGTCCAACCAGAAAAATTATAAATTGGCAGTGTGAATAAAAACATATCTTGGGTTATAACTAAATCTTTCCTGTGTGTCCAATTTTCAAAATTCAGAAACGCAATTAAGTATATTACTTTCATACCGGCTTTAAGAAAGAATAGTTTAATACTGACATTGCTGAAAGGAGTTTATATTGATGGTGAATTTAGACCTATCTACATCAGTAATAGGGCCTTAGTTCCCCCAGTATAAAATTTTGTGATGGTGAATATTTTGTACTTGGAGTAACTAATTTTTTGTACCTATGAAATTTGAAATATGTCTGTTACAACTGACAGAAAAGCAGATAATATTTAAAGGTCTATGGGTTATAATCTAGTGTTTTGTGGAATCATAGATAAACATGCCTTTGATTTTGTAATCTCAAAAATCTATCCACAGGTAAAACTAAAGGTACATTTTTTTTTTTGTAAGATACATAAAAGATTACCAGTAACAAAATGGCTAATGAATTGATTACCTTAATGGGAGTATTACTGGAAAACAAAACGACCAGATGTAATTTTTTCTCAGAACGTATTTTACTCTACTGGTTAAAAACTATTAATTATGATGTAGTTCGATTAACTGAACTTTATTCAAATTAAAGCTGTTTGAATTTTATTCAATTATTTGGAAATGAACAAACGTACAAACACACACTGAAGGTTATATATATATATATATATATATATATATATATATATATATATATATATATATATATATATATATATATATATATATATATATATATATACTCTATATATATAATGTATAAATGATGTAAATTATATGTATATATAAAGATATTTATTTATATGTATGTACATTATATATATTTATATAAAAATGTATTATATATATATATATATATATATATATATATATATATATATACATACATCTATAGGTAATATATATATATATATATATATATATATATATATATATATATATATATATATATATATATATATATATATATATATATATTACATACATCTATAGGTAATATATATATAAGTATATATCGTATGTATTGTATATATGAATTTTTATATTCATATATATATATATATATATATATATATATATATATATATACATATAGCATCATATCCTCCTACGCCTATTGACGCAAATATATACTGTGTATATATA
>NC_090757.1:18604904-18617404 GCF_036898095.1 Palaemon carinicauda
GGTTGCAGACACTAAGTGAAACTGTGGAGCTTGAGCAGGTCTCGAACTCCCGTGCAGCAGGTCGCTAAGCACAGCCGTTTCCAATAGGCCACTACAATCTACAGCTACAGTATTATGTCAAAAACCCACCTTTAAAGTTCTAAAACAGTGTTAAATCCATAAAACTTTACTTCATTTGAAACTATCAGTTACGAAAATTAAATGGATATTCCTCTCGCATCTTTTCCTACATATTGACACTTTTCTATGCTCATATAATTTGTATTATCATGCATTTAATCATAAAAATAATATGGAACAGGTTACTAGCGCTGAAAGAAACCTGTATTGTATTAGGCACATTATTTGATAATAGTGTACGCGACCCATAGAAAAATTACGGCTTAACATTCACATAGATATGTACACACACACACACACACACACACACACACACACAAACACACACACACACATTCAACCGTTCCCACCCCTTCTCCCTTTCCTTTCGGGTTGTTGTGACCGATGTGGTAACGTCCCTGACTGGTGAACGCCAGATTAGGGTTCGATTCCCGCTCAAACTCGTTAGTTTCTTTAGTAGCTGCAACCTCACCATCCTTGTGAGCTAAGGAAGGGGGGGTCTGGGTAAGCCTACAAGTCTATCTGCTGAGTCATTAGCAGCCATTGCCTACCCCTCCTTGGTCCTAGCTTGGAGAGGGGGCTTGAGCACTGATCAGTCTCCAGGGCATTGTCTTGCTTGATAGGGCAATGTCACTGTCCCTTGCCCCTGCCATTTATGAGAGGCCTTTAAACCTGTATATGTACAGTATATATATATATATATATATATATATATATATATATATATATATATATATATATATATATATATATATATATATATATATGTGTGTGTGTGTGTGTGTATATATATATATATATATATATATATATATAACGGATTTTGAGCGAAGCGAAAAATCTATTTTTGGGTGAGATAGCCATGTCGTCCTGATGGAAGTTCCTATAGGGTAGCTTCCTAGGGTATATTACAACTACGGCGATATTCCCAGAGAATTTACCTTAAGGTACCAGAATTCTAACTCCTGGAGCGAGTATCCCTCGTGAAAGGGATATCGCGACATATCAGAGGACGTATTCTAGACACGTCACATGGCAATCTACTACCTAAATAGAGATTCGTCTCGTAGGAGGGAGATTGACGAGATACGAATTCGGGAAGAAAAAGGGGGGAGCCGCTCCCAAGGCCTCCCAATCCCCCGATTCGTATGCGTGCCTGGCGCCAATCCTGGCGCCATCTGTATTCCTTGTAGCGTACACGAGGTGCTACAGATACTGTATGTAGGGAGGGGTCCTACAGCCCTTTCTTAGAAAGGCAAGGGCGGGTCCATCAGGACGACATGGCTATCTCACCCAAAAATAGATTTTTCGCTTCGCTCAAAATCCGTTTTTTGGGCTCAAGCCATGTCGTCCTGATGGAAGTGTACCAGAGCATTACTGTATCTGTGGATTCTCAGAACGTGCCGTACTCCCCGGAGATATTTATTCCCGGTCGACTAGACCTAGAGACCTAAGATGTTACCGTTATACATCTTTTCAACTAACTATAAACTATGTTAGAGCTTCCTGCCCCCTACAGGGAAGAGTCCTACTAGACTCTGGAAAGTCTCGAAGAGTACATATATCTATGTATGAATATCAGGCAAGCTAATATAGTGGTCTCGCCCTATATTAAGTAAAGCATAGTTTGTAAAGGACCACTGCGTCAATATGAAATATCGACCAGTTTTCCGCACAATACTTGTATTGGCCAAAGGTTTTATATCCGCATAGGAGGAAAACCAATGCAACATAGCTTGCATAAAGGAACAATTCTATTAGAATTATCCCAGATAAGGTACATAGAATGAATGCTCAATTATACCAATAAATTGACACAGGTGAAGGAGACGCAAGGTTCTCAAGAACAAGCTTATTGACAGACAATAAACAGACAGGTTAACCACAATTATACATATATATATAAGAAGAGGATAACCCAAAACTTTAAGCATAAGTATGATAGTAAACAGGGCTTGTTTGTCTGAAAGAAAAACATTAGATGCCACTTTTAAGATACCGAGGTATCAAAGTCATAAAAGCCTGTATTACAAATCAATGACATTAGCGTTAGAAACGCTCGGCACACATGTCTGCACTTATGCTAGGTTCACCTTCGGAAGTGGAACAGTCTGGATGGGCAACACAGTGCCCTCACTTAGTTTGTAGAACAGTATGTAACTACACACTCACCCTGGAATTAATCGTCCCAATTAAGACCACTGTTCCTCGCAGAGTTAAACAGTAGGGTTAACACCGCGACCCACTGCTACCACAGATCTCTTTTAGTTCCTCTACTTGCTTCGCATAGTGGCGAAAGAACACTCTGGAAGACTTCCAGCCAGTGTATGAACGGAGATGTTCAAAATCCATGCAATTAAAGAAATTTAAGAATGAGGCAACTTTCCTCGGATCGTGACCTGCGGGTGTATTGTCAGGATCCGCTCTGCGAATAAAATATGTGATTTTTGCTCTGAGTTGATTCAGAGATAAATTTGAGCCTGATGTTTCTCCCCTGAATAGTTGACCACCCTTGAAGTCTGAAGTTCTATGAAGATAGACCTTTAGGCATTCTACTGGACATAGAGATGCATCTTCTTTCAGAGGGCAGATTCTCCAGGGACCCCACCTGTTGGTGGGTAACTCATTCTTGGCGAGAAACGTAGGATCCGGAAACAGGTTCAGTTCTTCCCCATCCAGGAACTGAACACGACCTGCCTCTCTCGAGAGGCTACAATTTCACTAACCCTGGCCCCGGACGCGAGTGCAAATTAGGAAAATAACTTTTTGTGTCAAATCCTTTAACGCACATTCTTCATTGCTCAACAGAGAAGCGAAATGAAGAACTTGTCTAAAGACCATGAAATGGGCTTTGGAGGTGCTGAAGGTCTGAGCCTAGCACAGGCTTTCGGGACTTTATTAAAGATCTCGTTACCTAGGTCGACCTGGAAGGCATATAGAATGGGTCTTGTCAAAGCAGACTTACACGCTGAAATCGTGTTCGCTGCCAACCCTTGACCATGGAGGTGGGGAAAAAAGATAAGCAGAAGTCTGTCAAGATCTCCTGCGGAATCTTCGCCTTGACAAAAGGCCACCCATTTTCTCCAAGATGACTCATATTGCCTTCTAGTAGATTTGCATTTATATTCCTCAAGGAAGTCTATACTGGCTTTCGAAATCCCGAAACGCTTTCTCACCGCTAGGGAGAGAAAAACATGACCTGCAGGGTCCGGGTTTTCTGTAATGAAGCGCAGACAGTTGACTTCTGGACTCGCTGGGTCAGAACTGGATCTGGTAGTGGTACAAACTTCAGCTACAGTTCCAATGCCAGGAGGAACCACACGCTGTTCGGCCACTTGTGGGCCACTATTGCCGCTACCCTTTGAAGGATCTCAGTTTGTTGAGGACCCTCAACAGAAGGTTGTGAGGAGGGAACAGATAAATCTTGGACCATCTGTTCCAGTCGAGGGACATCGCGTCCACTGCTTCCGCTAAGGGGTCCTCGTACGGGGCACGTACAGGGGCAACTTCTTGTTGTCTTTCGTCGCAAAGAGGTCTATCTGCAGTTCTGGGACTGATTCAGAATGAAGGAGAATGATCCTGCGTCTAAGGACCATTCCGACTCTATCGGTGTGAACCTGGATAGAGCGTCCGCTGTCACATTGCGGACTCCTTGAAGGTGAACTGCCGACAGGTACCACTTCTTCTTTCCGCCAATCGGAAGACGGCCAACATCACCTGGTTGAGAGGTGGTGACCTCGATCCTTGTCGATTCAAGTATCTTACAACTACCTCGCTGTCTATTACCACTTTCTGTGGAACGAATGACACGGGGAGACTTTCTTTAAGGTAAGGAGCACTGCCCTAGCTTCTAGAAAGTTTTATGAGAAAGGTCTTGAATAGCCTGGACCAAGTCCCCTGGACTTTTTTCCGATGAGAGTGACCTCCCCATCCCTCCTTTGAGGCGTCTGAGTGAATCGTCACCGACGGGGGAGGTGGCTGAAGAAGAACCTGACATCTTTAGATGTCTGGCTTGGGACCAAGGCCTGAGAAGAGTACTTAGCCGAAGCGGCTGGTCTTCTCAGATCTCTTCACGCGTTTGATGCATAACTTCTCCAAACTCCGATTGCATCCTTTAGCTGTGCTCTAGCACTGGGTCTGTCACCGAAGCAAACTGGAGAGAGCGCAGTACTCTCTCCTGCTCGTGTCTTGATATCCTTTCGGAATCTTGAAGTCTCTTGACAGAACCCGCTATCTCCTTCCTTTTCTTCGCTGGGGTGGAGAAACGGTGTGACAAAAGGTCCCAGTGGATCTTAGCCACTGGAACTTTTGAGATGGAGAAAGTCGAGACTTTTTCTGTTGATCTTGAAGCCTAGGTACTCTAGGAACTGGATCACTGACTGGAAGCTTGCAAGCATTCTGTCTCGGATGCTGCCCACACCAACCAGTCGTCCAGGTAGGCTACTACCTGAATTCCCTTTAGGCGAAATTGTTTGAGAGCTACGCTCGCAAGCTTCGTAAAAATCCTTGGGGCTATGTTTAGCCCGAATGGCATGGCTCCGAAGGCGTGTAGTCTTCGCTGTAGCCTGAACCCTAGGTAGGGGGAGAGTCGATGGCTAATTGGAATGTGCCAGTAGGCATCTGACAAGTCTATAGAGACGGAATATGCCCTCTTGGGCAGTAAGGTCCTTATGTGTTGCAGTGTTAGCATTTTGAATTTGTAATTCACTATGAACTTGTTAAGTGGCGACAAGTCCAGAATGACTCTGAGCTTTTCCGAGTCTTTCTTGGGAACACAAAACAGCCTCCCTTAGAAATTGATGGGCTTCACCCTTTTTCTCCAACCGTTCTTGAACGTACTCCTCCATAACGGGGGTGGAGTGTTGGAAAAAACCGAAGGTACGGGGGTGGAGTGCTGTACCAGCTCCCGCCCATTCCATTCTTGAGTAGGCTGTGGGCCCAGGGATCGAAGGTCCACCGATCCCGAAATTTCAGAAGTCTCCCTCCTACCGGTATCACCTCACTTGGACTGCTGTCCTGAGGTCTTGCCTTCCTGACCACGACCACCCCTAAATCCCCTTCCCCTTGAGGGGCGTCTAGACGAGCCTCTGGCTGCTCCTCTAGGCTTTGCTCGGAAGGAAGTAGACTGCCCTTCGAACGCTGGGGTGAATGCCGTGGACTGTGTCGACACGGCCTGGGGTACCCACTGAAAGGTGGTCGGGGTTTGTGCCACGATCTGGGGCACTGGGGGCAATGGCAATTGCAGTTGCTGTTGCTGTCTAAGAGGCTTGGCTGGCCGAGACGGTAGCCTAGTCCTCATAGTCTTCCTCTTTGGTTGAGGACCCTCATCCGGGGAAGACTTTCTTTTGATAGCCAGGTCCCACTTCTGGAGAAGGTTTCTATTCTCCAAGGTGGCTTTATCAAAAACTTCTTTGACCAAGTCGGTAGGGAAAAAGGGTCTTTTCCCCAAATGTTGGAGGAGATTAGTTTCTTTAGCTCGTGCCTCACTGTAGCCGAGGTAAACACGAACTCCCTACCAGCTCTCCTTGCCTTGACGAAGCCATAAAGGTCCTTCGTCACTGTGGCCAGATGAGGCTTGGCCACTACCATGAACATTTCATGGACCTTGGGGTCACTTGCCATCGTCTCGAGAGTAGTCTGAAGAGACATTGAGGCAGTCAGTCTTTCTTTTGTATCGAGCTCACTTCGCAAAAGAAAGTCAGACAGCTTAGGGGGGTCCTTGCCGAACTGACGTCCGGCAATATCAGCCTCCAACTTTCCACTTAGAACGTAAGATGGACGTCCTTCCAATCTTTGTGGTCCATAGGCAGGGCCAGCGACAAGGGTTTACACTCCTCTAGGGAGGGGCAAGACTTGCCGGCCTCGATTGCTTTTAGTACAGCCAGAAAACCCTTTCTGTAAAAAGGGGGAAGGCTCTAGTAGGCGAGGACACAAAGGAAGGGAGCTTCCTATTCAATGCAGCTACCTTTGAGTTAGAGAAGCCCCTCTCTTTCATCGAAGATGAAAGTAGAGCTTGAGCCTTAGCATGGTCATCACTATGACCTCCTTCGGCTCTGCCTCCTCCTTTGAAGCTGGTTCCTTCCTCAGCCGGACATAACAGTCCGGATATGGTGCCTTGCTGGGCCAGAATTCCACCCTCCGGGGGAACTGAGCCCAGCATATCCGAGAAGACGATCTTTCCAGTCGTCATCGACATGTGCTCAGCATACCTCCATGGGTTAGCATCCGAGCACAAAGGAAGGTCTTTCACATTGAGCTTTTCTGGGGCCCATGTGATTCTGCAAGGCACTGCATTCGCAGTTCCATTGCAGCCGCCTTCTCCTGATTCTCCTTCTGCATTTGTTGGATCATTCCAACAATAGAAGAGAGGGCCTGTCCCAGCTCTACTGGGAGACCGGCCGATGTAGAGGGACTTGAACTTCATCCTGGGCTTCTGCAAGGAGGTCTTCCTCCTGACACCCGTCCACATCAGATATCCTGTCATTTAGCTAGATGTCTTGCATCGCGACCGCGACTTCAGCATCCACCTGGATCTGAACATAGGGGATCTCCTCTTGAGGCTGGGGAATCACTGCCTCAGCTGATGCCTTAGGGAAAAGATACGCCCTCATCTTCTCACTTGGAAGATAAGGGCCAGAAGTGTACTTTTGGAAGCCCCTTACCCAGGTACGAAGCTTCTTCCTAGCTATTTAAATGTCTCATTAATCAGGTTAGTGCACACAGTACATACCTGAGGGTCCCAATACCGGAGATCATCCTTGGAGACAGCGTATGCTGCGTGTCTCCTACAAAACTCATGTCCGCAGAGGTTCTTGCTGCTGACATTGCAGAAAGCACTTCCCCACTTCGGAGTGTCCTTCTGTAAAGAGAAGAAATTTCCATGAGTATCAAGTGAACTATGTATCACTGGATATGCATAGTATAGCATAACAATTCATAAATGAAAGACACACACTTGTGTTTCCCTCACAACCCATTGTTGCAGCCTTCCAGATAATAAAATCAAAAAATTGGTTTATCTCTACTAGAGTAACCAATGCAAGGTTTCCATAGGAAACAGGTGGAGCTCACACCTAGGCAATGATTTTAAAATCCTGGATAATAGACGGGGAAGAACTCTGCTTCCTGTCTGAGGGCAACAGCAAAGGGCTGTGTAAGAAAACACAATAGTGTTAGAAGATACAGTGCTGTACCTAAACTTTTACTATAGTTTTCTTCTTACTGTATATGCTATACAGAAGAATACTAGTACAGTATAGGAGGATGTGTGCCGGCCTGCCTTTGCCGGCCGGCACACACCACAATTAGCTTTAAAGTATACTACTTAACAGCTATAGGGCGGCAGCCCTCTGGTTCAAATGCCTGTGCCGGCGGCAGCAGCTGCCGGCCAGCAACAGCCAGTGTTGGCCGGCAATGATTGCCGGCCAGCAACTACACAAGGTAGTACCCAGCTGCCGGCCACACTCTTGGTGACCGGCAGACAAGGACTGACATAAGCCGGCCGGCAAAGGTACAAGACCGATGCCAGCCGGCAGCAAAAGAACCAGAAGACTAACCCTGCCCGGCTGCCGGCCTCATAGGCCGGCAGCCGGCCTCATAGGCCGGCTGCCGGGATAGGTACAGCACTAGAAGAAAAAAGAATGGATGCCGGGATAAGAGTGTACACGACCCCCAAAGCCCGGCAACCGAAAGAGTGCATATAAGGAAGGGGAGAAACTTAATTCAGGCTTCCTTGACCAATGCCGTCCGGCTCTGTCGGCAGGCATGGATGAGGGACCAAGAGAGGTCCGGGCAGCACTCGAAAACATAAGACCCTTGCCGGCCAGCATCTCAGCCGGCCGGCAATGGCCTTAGTCAATTCCATATCCCAACCTATACTAGGTCCAGAAGTAGAATGACGTACAGTACAGTAATACCCCTGCCAGCCAGCTCTGCCGGCCGGCAAGGTACAGTACAGTAATGGCAAGGCCATTACGGAGATAGAGGGGGAAGGGACAAAAGGGTCCTGCCAACCTTGCTTTAGTGACAGATCACCCGCAGCCAAGAACTCTGTCTTAGCCTAAGGGAGATCTAAGGGAAAGGGCCAGCAATACTTGCCAGCTTCCCAAAGCACCAAAGCAAGGAAGGCGTTGCTATTCCCAAGGGAAGATTTTATCCTCCCCAAGAACAGCAACAGGACTTAGTCTGGTCGATCACAAAAGGAGGAATCATACTACAGAAACCTTCGATAGTGACCTAAGGGAGCTAAGCTCCCTTTATAAGTGTTAGGTCAGCGAGGGGAACTCTGCCCCAAGCCAGACAACACGGACTCAGACTAAAAAACTCTGTTGTTCTGTCCCTCTTTGAACCAGACTCTGCTGGAACAGGAAGGTACAGTAACACCCTAGTATAGTTTTATCGAAAATAAATTCGGAAAAAACCACTTAGGGATAAGCCCAAGGCTTAAACAGAGGGAAAGGGATTGCATACCTTCTCCGAAGAAAAGAAAGCAACCGGGGAGAATAATAAAGTATACTAAGGCTCCATAAGCAATTAACCTAGGCACCAAGAGAATCGATTACCTAATTCACCGAAACTCTCACGTATACAATCTTGGAAATATTCCACACAGTCTAAAATGTATAAAAAATAGCCTAAAGCTTTAATAAACTTTTAATTACACTCGGAAAAACCAAAATCATGCATTAAGTACTAGGACCAAACGACTAGGCTACATGGCCTAGCGTAGGCCAGAATGGCGAATACTTCGCCAAATAATACTAAGCACGAAAGGAAATCCTATGTAAAGCTAAATAGCTAAAATTTATTAAGCAAAACAACCAGGAATGTCACTCTGACTAACTAATTTATACCTAGCGAGTGACAGTGTCCAGGACACCTCTGGTAGGCTACGGCTCTTGTATCAAAGATTAATCCTATTAATCACTCAAAATTTTACCAAGAGCCTACATTTATACATAACAGACACTATACTCAACTTATCCGAGGCCATCGAAGACGGAGAAGCCATGAAAAGTTGAATAAATCCAAGATTTGCGAGAAAAACAGGAAAAAACACCGAGTTGTTAAGCTACGCAAAAAGGAATACAGATGGCGCCAGGATTGGCGCCAGGCACGCATACGAATCGGGGGATTGGGAGGCCTTGGGAGCGGCTCCCCCCTTTTTCTTCCCGAATTCGTATCTCGTCAATCTCCCTCCTACGAGACGAATCTCTATTTAGGTAGTAGATTGCCATGTGACGTGTCTAGAATACGTCCTCTGATATGTCGCGATATCCCTTTCACGAGGGATACTCGCTCCAGGAGTTAGAATTCTGGTACCTTAAGGTAAATTCTCTGGGAATATCGCCGTAGTTGTAATATACCCTAGGAAGCTACCCTATAGGAACTTCCATCAGGACGACATGGCTTGAGCCCAAAAATATATATATATATATATATATATATATATATATATATATATATATATAATATATATATATACTTGCTCTTTATTATATCGGGATTATTAAGCATTCAATGTATATATTCCAATATTGTAGTGATTATTGCCTTAGATCTGGTAAATGTTTTTAGAAGAAGAAATGAAATTGAACCCTTTTCTTTATTTGAAAGTAAACATTCGGAAGAGCACTTTTTTCACGGGATTACAATGTTACGGCTGAAAATAAACATTTGTATTTATTTACAAACTCGACTTAGGTCATAAAACAACTGGGTTAGCTAACAAGCGATCTTGTTTTCCCCAATTTGTTTGAGTGAGAAGAAAGTCTTAAAACAAATAGATGCTGTTATTGCAATTGTGAAACAGTAAAGCAAAACCTAAGTTTTCTCCAATGAAAAAAAAGATTTGATTGATTTTGCATTTTCATGTATACATGGTAAATGATGTGGAGAGAGAGAGAGAGAGAGAGAGAGAGAGAGAGAGAGAGAGAGAGAGAGAGAGAGAGAGAGAGAGAGAGAGAGAGAGATATTCCATGAAACTTTCCAATAAATTTGATGATTTTCTCACTTAATTATAACTTCATAAATATATATTGAGAGAGAGAGAGAGAGAGAGAGAGAGAGAGAGAGAGAGAGAGAGAGAGAGAGAGAGGAGAGAGAGAGAGAGAGAGAGAGAGGAGAGAGAGAGAGAGAGAGAATATTTCAACGAAAATTTCTACAAATTTTCATGATTTTCTCACGATTAATTATATCTTAAGAAATATATTGAATATTTATTTTTCCAAGTGGCAATGTCTAATTGTAAATGTTCAATTTCCATTTTTCTTCTTTTGTTTTTTTGAAGGTGAAAGTCTTTCCTTGGAGAGAGAAAGAGATTTAATGACACACTGTTATCTTAACTGCTCCAGATTTCAAAGCAGGATAACATTTCTTTCTTTCATCGGTAATGGCTATATTTTCTTTCTATTTTTTCATAATACTGGGTTACGTCATTCAAGGATATTGCTCCATAAGCTCAAGAAATGATACGGAAATATTTGAAAATTTTTATAATATACTGTGTCAGAAAAGTAATTTATGTTACTATATTTCTACTTACATTAATATTTCTAGTTACATTAATATTTGACGACTGTCAGTCATAGATTGAGGGATATGTGTAAGCGGGTTATTATTATTATTATTATTATTATTATTATTACTTTTATTATTATTATTATTATTATTATTATTATTATTATTTGCTAAGCTACAACCCTAGTTGTAAAAGCGAGATGCTATAATCCCAGGGGCTCCAACAGGGAAAATAGCCCAGTGAGGAAAAGAAGTAAGGAAAAAAAATAGTTTAAGAACAATAATACAATTAGGATAAATATTTCTTATATAACTATAAAAACTTTTAACAAAACAAGCGAAAGAGAAATAAGATAAAATAGTGGGCCCGAGTGCACCCTCAAGCAAGAGAACTCTAACCCAAGATAGTGGAATACCATGGTACAGAGGCCTAGCACTACCAAGGACTAGAGAACAAGGTTTTGATATTGGAGTGCACTTCTAGAAGAAGTTATAACTGAGAGGCGAGGTGAATGCAACTAAACTTTTTTCAACAATCGTAGAGTTTATATACAGTGCCTTGCGAGCAAGAACGTCACAAAAATTCAAACATGATAAGTCATAAACTAGCATGATAACACAAAATGGTCTATTAACAGTGCAGGGAAGACAGTGATAAAATAAAAAAAAAATAAAAACCGGTACAGCGTACGAGCGTGTATGAAACATAATTACAGATAATTTATGTGGTTTTTGATAAAATATTTAGAAGGTATAAATATTTTCGGATCCAAATTTACCAAATGACCATTAAAGGTTTAAATACCGCTCATGAATGACAGAGGCAACAGACAGTGACAATGCCCTTGCCTTCATCAGTGCCCAAGTACTTTATTTACCCCAGCTAGGACCAAGGAGAGACAGGCAATGTCTGCTGATGAATCAGAACGTAGATCTATAGGCTCCTCCACCCTCCCCCCCCTCCTAAGCTCACAATGATGGTGAGGTTGGAGACACTACTAGAAACTCTCGAATTTGAGTGGGACTCGTTCTCCCGTCCAGCAGATTGCGAGACAGAGTCCCGTCCCTCCGCTAATTTGATTGAATAATGATAGATTAGATAAAATAAGGAAAGATAATAGTGGTGAACGTTATTCTAAAGCTTTGTTTTGTTAAAGTTTTTATAGTTTGTATAGGAAATATTTATTTCAGTGTTGTTGCTTTCTTAAAATATTTGATTTTCCTTTTTTCCTTTCCTCACTGAGCTATTTTCCCTGTTGGGGCCCATGGGGCTTATAGCATCCTGCTTTTCCAACTAGGGTTGTAGCTCAGCAAGTAATAATAATAATAATAATAATAATAATAATAATAATAATAATAATAATAATAATAATAATAATAATAACTATCGGTGAACGGTGGCATCAAGCTGTGAGTGAACTTGTCTATAAAACATGGATCCAATGTTGTAAAGCTAAAAAAGAACTTTTTCTTTTTTTTATCTTTTTTTTTTTTAACAAAGCCAGGAAGGAACAGACGTTCTTATGAATAGGGAGTGAATTGAACAGTTTTAAAAATCTAAGAGTTAATGAACGTGGTCTTAAAGGCAACAATGAACGGACTTGTAAAGCAAAGAAAGAACGTTTTTATAAAGTCCGGAGTGAACTTTGTTTTAAAGTTAGAATGTGAGGCGGATTTTTTGAAGGTACGAAAAATATTTAAAATTTGTTTTTGAAGACTTACATAAATATCAGAGCGTTAATTAAAGATTAAAGGTGTCTGGTTTCAGTTTCGTCGGAATAGCTCACCAGAACGTCAGCCCGGCAAGCCCAACCCCCCACTGTGGTGCCCTACCACAGCAGTGGCCTCCCCGGTAAACAGCT
>NC_090757.1:18619904-18622404 GCF_036898095.1 Palaemon carinicauda
TATTTCCTTATTCTATATGTCATCTTTACGTATTATCAAGACTTAACTCCCCCTATCATCGGAGAAAAATTAAGCATATTTTCACATATCTAAAGAGTATTATTCATTTCATTATTTTGATAACATTGCATATTTATTCAATTGATAACGTCATTGCTTTATCATTTTATCTTGCTTGAGGGCACACTAATCTATTTTATTTCTCTTCTTTTATTTTATAGTTTACATATTAAATGTTTATTTTAATGTTTTGACTGTTCTTAGAATATTTTCATTTTAATTGTTCATTACTTCTCTTGCAGTTTATTTATTTCACTGTTTCCTTTCTTTCTTGGCTATTTTATGGAGCCCTTTTGCTTATAGCATCCTGCTTTTCCAACTAAAATTTTAGCTTAGCTAATAATAATAATAATAATAATAATAATAATAATAATAATAATAATAATAATAATGATAATAATATCAATATTAATAACAATATCAATATCGATATCGATATTGATAATAATAATAATAATAATAATAATAATAATAATGATGATGATATCTTTAATTTGATGAATTTTTGTTACTTAAGACCTAGATGATGGATGTCAATAAAAAAGAAATACAATTTCTCTTGTAATCAACACACACTCGCAAGCGACTGGAATCACACAAAGCAACGACTCTCCACTAGAAGAAGAGACTTCATGGCGACGTCCGTTGTCTTAATTTATATTTAATTTGAAAGAGTCCTCTCTCTCTCTCTCTCTCTCTCTCTCTCTCTCTCTCTCTCTCTCTCTCTCTCTCTCAAATGCTCGCACTATTTAAAACCTCGCCAAATTACTCTGCGTTTAACTTAGGGGTTGTAAAAGTCATGCTCTTTTACTGGCGTGGGACGTCTCCATGGAGAAAGGGAATCTTATTTTTTTGGTTCTACTCTTTTTTTCTTTTTTTTTTTTATTAGGAATATATTTGCTATCTGATTTTGCATTACTATATAGTTGCGGATTGTTGTACTTTAATATTCAGTCTGATATATATATATATATATATATATATATATATATATATATATTTATATTTATATTTATATATATATATATATATATATATATATATATATATATATATATATGTATATATATATATATATAGAGTTGTATACATCTCTCATGTCTCCATCATTAAGAGGAAAAAGCCTTGGTTCTAATTGTGAACATTCTGTGTATAACATATTTAACTTCCTTTCTTCGTTGCTAGAAATTCGTAACGTTAATGTTACTCTTATATAAATGATATGATTGATATTAAAAATGGATTTATATATATATATATATATATATATATATATATATATATATATATATATATATATATATATACATATATATATATATATATATATATATATATATATATATATATATATATATATATATATATATTATATATATATATTATATATATATATTATATATATATATATATATATATATATATATATATATATATATATATATATATATATATATGTATATATACACACATTTACCACTATCATACATGATATTACTCTCATGTATTTGCAAATCTTTGACCTCAATTGACATAACATTCATTTGAATTTATTACATCTATTTAAATAGGAGAAATATAAATTATTGTTTAAATAAAGGTTGCCATTTAGTCCAAAATGTATCTTCTCTCATGCTTGACCATATATCCCTTAGAGATCTGTCGCTATGTGATGATATTAAGCTACGATTACCCTCATCATTTCTATCATTTTTAAATGATAATGTAATTAATCATTAAATTATGTTGTCTCTGGGATTTCTCTCATCAATTGCCGTAGCTCTATATCTTATTTACTGTTTATTTGTTCATTTACCACATCAGTAGAGAATATATGGTTTATATATGGAAGATCTGTTTTAATGTTGTTTCTTTGCTCAAAATATTTTATTTTAATTGATCATTATTTCTCATATGGTTTATTTATTTTTTTTTTATTTCCTTTCTTCACTGGGTTATTTTTCCCTGTTGCATCCCTTGGGGTTATTATATTCTGGTTTTCCAACTAGGGTTGTAGCTTAGCTAATAATAATAATAATAATAATAATAATGATGATGATGATTATGATGTTAATGATAATGATGATAATGATGCTGTCGATGATAATGGTGATGATAATGATGATGATAATGATAATAATGATGATGATGATAATGATAATGAAGATGATAATGGTAATGATGATGCTGCTAATAATGAAGATGATGATAATGATAATAATAGTGATGATGATAATGCTGATGATACTGCTGACGATAATGATAATAACGGTGATGATGATGATGATGATGATAATGATAATGATGAGGAGAAGGAGGAGGAAGTTGAATGAACTCTTTATACCTTAACACCTACGCCGTTGGCATGTGATTCGAGCGAGTCATTGGCGTTCCATAAATAAAGGTCTAAAAATAAGTTGTTGAAGGATCGGCACACGTG
>NC_090757.1:18634904-18637404 GCF_036898095.1 Palaemon carinicauda
CTCTTGCTTGACGGTACACTCGGGCACACTGCTCTATCTACTTTCTCTTACTTATGTTATGTTGAATGTTTTATTGTTTGTATAGGAAATATTTATTTAATGTTGTTACTATTCCTAAAATGTTTTATTTTTCCTTGTTTCCTTTCCTCGCTTTCCTTTCCTATTTTCCCTGTTGGAGCCCCTGGGCTTATAGCATTCTGCTTTTCCAAGTAAGGTTGTAGCTTAGTTTCAATAATAATAATAATAATAATAATAATAATATTAATGATAATAGTAATAATAATAATAAGGCTTCGAGATTAAATGGTGCTACTTTTTAAAAAATACCTTTTCTATTCTTTTTGGTAAATTAATTGTTTTTTTTAAACAGTAACAGTAACAGTTCATGGACTTCACGACAGTTATGAAAAGATCTATTGGAAAACCCAGAGATGACCTCACGAATATAGAAAAACGTGTGTTTAAAGAAAAATGGAAAAAACTCTTTGCTTTCCGATGTAAACCCATCTTAAGGCAGATTATCTTTTAATATGGTTTTAAGGCGCATTACAAAAAAAAAAAAAAAAAAAAAAAAAAAAAAAAAAAAAAAAAAAAAAAAAAAAAAAATAGAAAATTTGTTTTGCTCTGTAAACCCAACGAAAGACAGATTATCTTATGATTACTTTTGAAACATGTTAAGAATAGGAATGAAACTATTTTTTGCTCTATAAACCCACTTGAAGACAGTTAATCTTTTAATAGTTTTAAGTAGTATGAAAAAGGCTATTTTGTTTCTCCCGTAAACCCATCTTAAGACAAATCATCTTTAAATGTAGTTTTAAGTCGTATTTGAAAAAAAAAAATCTGTAATTCCATCTCAAGACAAATTATCTATCTAATATAGTGTTAAGACGCATTTTATTTATTTTTTATTTTGCTCTGTAAACCCGCCTAAGATAAATCTTTTAATATAATTTTAGGGCGTATTTAAAATAAGGCAAACTTTATTTTTCTCTGTAGGTCAACCCACTTGAACACAAATTATCTTTTAATAGTGTTAAAGCGTATATATTTTTTTTTTTTTCTGTAAACCCACCAAAAGACAAAATATCTTTTAATATAGTTTTAAAGTGTATTAAAAAAGGAGAAAAAAAATATTCCTCTGTAAAACCACCTAAAAACAAATTATCTTTTAATATAGTTTTAAACCGTATTAAAAAAAAGTAAAAAAAAAAAATTTCCTTTGTAAACCAACCTAAAGACAAATCACCTTTTAATATAATTCTAATATATATTAAATTCTTCCATAACCTTTCGCAAAATAGCCTCCAACATATCATGGCAATGAAACGTGCAATCAAATATCATTAGTATTTTCTGGATTGCATGAAATATTGGCATTCTTGAACCCCCGAAGATATACTCCAAGATCTTGCTATTAAATTCCTCTAAGCATTTTTCTCTCCCCGTTGTTCATTAGCTTTGGATGCGAGAAGTTTAGTGTTATATTAAACTCGGAATTATTTATTGTATTTTTGTCAATGTTTCTTTTGCTTTTCCTAATATTTGGTAAGCAGTTTTCCTTTTACTAGCACCATTTTAATTTTATTATTGTTGTTATTAATATCTTCGTTCCTTATTATTATGATTATTGTTTATTAAGGTATCCGAACCCAAAAATGGTTGTTATCGTATACATACTCATAAATATCCATAATGTTTTATGTGACAGATAACAAAGATGTAATTATTCTGCTTTTAAAGAGATGTTGATATGTGCCTTAATCATGCTTTACCAAAAATCACAGTTTCTCGCGATTTTTATTATACCATTTCATGAAAAAACATTTGATTAATACTTGTCTAAAAAGGCTTAACATAAAAGATAAGTGTAATTAGTCAGCATTTTATTTCCTCCAAATTGCTTTTTTTTTTTTTTTTTTTTTTTTTTTTTTTTTTTTTTTTTGCAATATTCTTTCCCAAGATTGAAGGAATAAATCGGAAATTGTGTATAAAGATTTATTTTTTTGAAAGTTATGAATCGTATTTGTGTCATATATATCTTAATTGCTACATTATATATCGCAATTGTGACATTTTATATATCGCATTTGGAATGTAAATATCGTAGTGTCGACCTATTATGTATCATAATTGCGTCATATTATGTATCATTATTACAACATATTATATATCGTAATTGTGACGTATTATACTATACTTGTTATGTATAGTAATTGCTACATGTTATATACGGAAATTGCGACGT
The DNA here is from genome assembly GCF_036898095.1 of Palaemon carinicauda. NCBI lineage: Eukaryota > Metazoa > Arthropoda > Malacostraca > Decapoda > Palaemonidae > Palaemon > Palaemon carinicauda. Next base: position 18,637,153 of record NC_090757.1, read on the forward strand.
ATTATGTATAGTAATTGTGGCATATTATATATCTTAATTGCAACATATTATATATCTTAATTGTGACATATTATATATCGTAATTGTGTCATAGTATATATCAGTATTGTGACATATATTTCATAATTGTGACATATATGTTATTGTTGTGACATATTATATATTGTAATTTCGACATACTATCCTTATTGCGACACAGTATATATCATAATTGCGACATATTGTATTTCCTTATTGTGACATATTTTGAAT
>NC_090757.1:18642404-18654846 GCF_036898095.1 Palaemon carinicauda
ATTATGCTTAAGTGAAAAATTGTGAAATTGTAGATACAGTTTGACATCTATTTCTTGAGTGAAAAATTGTAAAATTGTAGATGCAGTTTGATATGTATTTCATGAGTGAAAAATTGGGAAATTGTAGATACAGTTTGACATTTATTTCTTGAGTGAAAAATTGTGAAATTATAGATGCAGTTTGATATGTATTTCTTGAGTGAAAAATTGTGAAATTGTAGATACAGTTTGACATTTATTTCTTGAGTGAAAAATTGTGAAATTATAGATGCAGTTTGATATGTATTTCTTGAGTGAAAAATTGTGAAATTGTAGATACAGTTTGACATCTATTTCTTGGGTGAAAATTTGTGAAATTGTAGGTACAGTTTGACATCTATTTCTTGAGTGAAAATTTGTGAAATTGTAGATACAGTTTGACATCTATTTCTTGGGTGAAAATTTATGAAATTGTAGGTACAGTTTGACATCTATTTCTTGAATAAAATTTGTGAAATTGTAGATACAGTTTGACATCTATTTCTTGAGTGAAAATTTGTGAAATTGTAGATACAGTTTTACATGTATTTCATGAGTGAAAAACTGTGAAATTGTAGATGTAGTTTGATATGTATTTTTTGAGTGAAAAATCGTGAAATTGTAGATGTAGTTTGATATGTATTTCTTGATTGAAAAATAGTGAAATTGTAGATGCAGTTTGATATGTATTTCTTGAGTGAAAAATTGTGAAATTGTAGATGCAGTTTGACATCTATTTCTTGAGTGAAAAATTGTGAAATTGTTGATACTGTTTGACATGTACATTTCTTTCATGATAACACGAAGCTCTCTGTTTTTTTTTTTTTTTTCTTTTTTTTTTTTTTGGGGGGGGGGGGCGTTTACATAAGCATGTTGGTTGTAAGAGTTCCTGATGAAATTATGTCCTTGATTTTTTTATTTTATCTTCAGAAGCAATCTCTTGAGTTATCCGTCTTACTTTTTGTAAGATTTCATTATAAAACAAGAATTTAATTTACAATTTTATCTCCTTTATGCAAGTCATTTCCAGCACCCTATAATAAGTTAGTAACTGGACTTTCCCATTTATCTTTTTTTATTTATAATTAGTGATCTATAAATCTTTTACCTACAGCTATATTTACAATACACAAACTTGCATTGGTTATCACTCTTATATAATAAAGAGCAAGTATATATAAATATATATATATATATATATATATATATATATATATATATATATATATATATATATACATACATATATATATATACATACATATATATGTATATATATGCATATGTATATATATATATATATATATATATATATATATATATATATATATATATATATATATGTATGTATATTTGTCACGTCGTTCGGGTTAGGGGAGAGGGAGTATTGATACAATGGTGAGAGGGGGGTGGGTGTTGCATGTATACATATCTATCTAAATATTTAGCCGTCATTTTTGACGGGTCACTTACACTAATATATGAATATTGATAAAAGGATTTGGCTCTAAATCAGATGAGTTATCGCAATATATTTGTACTATTCACTAATATTGAAGCAAACACAACCTAGCATATGATATTCTCACTTAGAAAATGGTTAAAAAAAATTTTTACTGTACATACACTTTTGTCGATTTAATACATAATTTCATTAATATATATTGTTTTGAAAAAATAAATTTCTACTTATGTTTGCTCACTTTTTCCCCAGGATAATCATGTTAACAAGAATCCTGAAAATAATTTATTTTAGGTGAAGCCTCCGGCGTTGTAGTCGAGAGGAAATGAGACCTTTTTCTCATTTACACATATCTTCAATTATTATTATTATTATTATTATTATTATTATTATTGTTGTTGTTGTTGTTGTTGCTGTTGTTGTTATTGTTGTTATTATTACTATTGTTATTGTTATTATTATTATTATTATTATTATTATTATTATTGTTGTTGTTGTTGTTGTTGTTGTTGGTGTTGATGTTGTTGTTGTTGTTATTATTATTTGTTAGTCACAGTGTACAGAGATTGGTGGTTTACATCCTGCTTCCTTAGTGGTCCATCACTTTCCTCACCATATGTGGTGTTTCAAGTAGAAAGCTCTTCTGCATATGTCCTTGGGCTATATTGGCTCCTATCTTCTTGAAATTCCTTTCCAATGCTGTAGGTATGGTCCCTATTACTCCTTATTATTATTATTACCTCCGTCAACGAAGCTGGAAGGAGGTTTTTTTTTGCCCCCTGTTTGTGTGTTTATATGTATGTGTTTGTGAACAGCTTCCATATGTATGTGTTTGTGAACAGCTTCCATATGTATGTGTTTGTGAACAGCTTCCATATGTATGTGTTTGTGAACAGCTTTCATATGTATGTGTTTGTGAACAGCTTCCAGGCCACAATTTTAATCGTAGAGTAGTGAAACTTGCAGGGATTAACTGTTATGTGAAAAATCTGGAAATGATTAAATTTTGGAATGTCAAGGTAAAAATGGTTAAGGTAAAAAAAAGGTCAAGGTCACGGTCAAGTAAAAGGTCCAATTCGCGTAGTCAGCCATAAGACTTCAAACTCGATTGATATTTGAGTGTATGAAAATCCACGCCAATTATTACATGTTAAGGTCAAAGGTCAAGGTCAAGGTTGAGAAATATGTTTCTGCGGTGGAGGTCTGCTCTCTTCTGAGTGCTCCTCTTGTTATTATTATTATTATTATTATTATTATTATTATTATTATTATTATTATTATTATGATCTGAGCTGTAACCATTGTTGGAAAATCAGGATGCTATAAGCCCAACAGTGAAAAATAGAAAATTCTAAAAATCCATATATAAAGTGTGACGGGCCGAGAGAGGGTTGTGAACTCAAAGGCCGGATGCAATCAACTGAGTTGTTTATTAAGGAACACTCTCCTTTATATACAAAACCTCAAGGCAACAGGACATAACCTGTTCGAGAGACAGACAATGTTACAGAGCAAAACCGGAGACATGATCATTCAGGTTCTTTTTAGTGCGAGGGAAGAGCGCAGATACAAGCATAATATATACAAAATAATTATGTACAATTGTGTGACACACGGTTGGTACAAAAGCAACTTGAAACGATCAATAATAATGTTTATAAGATACACGAAGTCAAATTATACCTTGAAATACAGCGAAGTCATTTTCCATCAACCGCAATTTATGGAGACATCCCCAACTGTTATTGGCCAGTGAAATTAACTATAAAACGCCAAACGACAGGACGCCATCATCATCAAACTATCAATTGAGAGTAGGATGTTACATCCTTCTCCAAGGATTTCATTCTTATTAAAAACTTGGTCAAGTATGTTTAGAAAAGCCATGAATCTATGGTAAGGATACATAAAAAAAGGACTCGCTGTAAAAGGACCACTTAGGGTTTATATACAGAAGTTGCATTATGCAAAGTGTCTCCACTGAGACATAAAGTTCCATTTCTCACTCCAGCATAAAGAGAAGTTGCTCACTGGAACGGGAAGATGCAAAATTGTTGTCTGTTGGTTATGCATCATAATGACAGTATTGCAAGAGAATATTATTGTTATTGATATTATAATTGCAGATTGGTATGTGATAATAATAATAATAATAATAATAATAACAACAACAACAATCTTCCTTATATATTAAAGACCAAGTGGCTGATTTTATATATATATATATATATATATATATATATATATATATATATATATATATATATATATATGTGTGTGTGTGTGTGTGTGTGTGTGTGTGTGTGTGTGTGTTTGCATAAATACTCGTATATTTCTCTCTTGTCACGCACAGCTTTTCCCGTCTTTCGGGTACGGGAAGGGAAGTAGTCATACCCTGGGGGGAGGGGGGGGGGGGTGGGGGGGGTGCGGGGCGGGTGAATGCTCGTTTAGCCGTCAATTATGACAGGTTTCTTACAACTAATAATAATAATAATAATAATAATAATAATAATAATAACAGGTTTCTTACAACTAATAATAATAATAATAATAATAATAATAATAATAATAATAATAATAATAATAATAATAATAACAATAACAATAACAATAATGATAATAATAATAATAATCAATGGAACGACAGAGCAAACTCATGCAAATTTTTAAGTAGCTTAATAGGCATAAATTAGTTATCGGATTTGTGTCATTAGTTAATTGAATCCGTGGGTCCATATTCATTACAGACAGGTGGGTTTTAGCGTCAAGTAGATAGAATAGTCGTTAATTGAAGCTTAATCGTATCTCTTCTATTCCAGCGACCCAGCACTTGTATCAGCACCCATTTGACATATCTGTGTTAATTACGTTTAATTGATTGTCATTAGTCTACGCCGGTATTAATGATCGTACTAATTATGATTAATCTGAAAATACTAGTATAAGCTACTGGTAAAAAATGACTGGTAAGTATTTGGATAGCTATGCGCTTACTCGGGCACACACAGATTCAACCCGTCTCACACCCACCCACCCTTTCCCCGTTTCTTAATTACAACCCTTCTTAGCAGGGTATGACAACTCCCTCTTCCCCCTACCAGAGGGAAGGGGAGAGACAAGAAGTTATGTCTTGTCACTGTGCTTGAATTGAAAAAATTGTATGTGTATAAATATATATATATATATATATATATATATATATATATCATATGTATGTATATATATATATATATATATATATATATATATATATATATATATATATATATATATATATATATATATTTATATGTATATCATATATATATTATATATATATATATATATATATATATATATATATATATATATATATATATAGATATATATATATATATATATATATAGTATGTGTGTATATATATATATATATATATATATATATATATATATATATATATATATATATATATATATATATATATATATATATATATATATCATCATTTCAGCCTTCAAAAGTCCTTTGTTGGATGTAGGCCTTCCCCAGGTTCCTCCACAGACTTCTATCCCAAGCTATTCTGTGCCACTGTTGCTTATGTTGGTCTAAGTCACCTTGCCAGCGGGTTTTTTGTCTTCCTCTGTTTCTTGTGTATCCTCGGGGCGTCCAGAAGGTTGTTCGTGATGTCCATCTGTTGTCTGTCATCTTGGCAATGTTCCATTTGAGCTTGCTAATGGTTTCAAGGATATCCATTACTTTAGTTTTTTTGACGTATACATTTAGCTGTTTTTCTATCCTTCCATGTTAGATTTAGCATAATTCTCTCATGTGCCCTCTGCATTGTTTGTAATATAAGGGAATACGATTTTGTTAAATTCCAAGTTTCGGTCCCATAGGTGACAGTGGGGAGGATACACTGATCATAGACTTTCCTTTTTAAGATGATAGGAATCATCTTATTTTTTAACACTGTACTGGCTCTTCCAGACGCTTGCCAACCGAGGGTTATTCTTCTTTTTATTTCGCTCTCTTTACAGGCGTCATGTAGAGAGATTCGTTGTCCTAGGTAGATGTAGTTGTCCACTTCCTCAATTTGTTGGTTTTCAATTTCAAGTATGTCATCTGCATTTTCAGTATATTTATTGCTCATGACTTTGGTCTTTTGGAAGTTCATGTGGAGGCCAATTGATTTGCTTGCTTCATTTAGCTCGGTGAGCATATGTTGAAGCTCTTCTTTGGTGTGAGCAATGATAATGATGTCATCAGCTAATCTTAGGTGACTTGGATATTCTCCATCTATTTTTATTCCTTTTTCTTGCCAGTTGAGGTGTCGGAAAGCTCTCTCCAGGCAGGCAGTAAACAGTTTGGGTGAGCTAGTGTCACCTTGTCTGACTCCTCTCTTGAGTTGGAATGGTTCAGAATCCTTGTGGAGGCGAATAAATGATGTTGCATGGTCATAGATGTGACAGAGTACATTAATGTAAACTGAGTCAACTCCCTGTTCTTCCAGCGCTGACATGACCTCAATTTCAACCGAGTCAAATGCTTTGGTGTAATCTACAAGTGCTACTACTAGTGGTATCTTATATTCATTTGTTTTCTCAATGATTTGGTTTACTGTTTGTAGATGGTCAATTGTGGAGTAGCCTCTTCTAAAGCCCGCTTGTTCCCTTGGCTTTCCTACAATTCGGTTGGTGATAACTTTGGTGAAAATTTTATAAATAACATTAAGGAGGCTGATTGGCCGTTGGTTGTTCATGTCCCTGGGGTCGCCTTTTTTGTAGAGTAGAATGAGGATAGCTTTATTCCACTCTTCTGGCGTTTTGCTGTTCTTCAGGCATTCATTGAATAGTCGTGCCAGTCTGACGTGGATTGGCTCATCAGCATCTGCTATTAGGTGTAACGTGATGTTATCTGGTCCCGGTGCTTTCCCCTTCATTTGCTTGACAGCTAGTCGCACCTCGCCTGCTGTGATCTCTGGAAAGTGATGAGATGGGTGTTGATTTGCTCTTTCACGAAGATGGTAACGAGGTCTTTCTGAGGAGTAAAGCTTTTGGTAGTACTCTCTTGCTCGCTTAGCTATTCCATCATGGTTGGTTGTAAGGGATCCGTCTTCTTCTAGCACCTTAGTGAATTGCAGCTTCCTTTGGTCGAGTTTTCTCTTTGCTGTTTTAAACCCTCCGCTTTGTTTGATGACATCTTCAATTATTTTTGTCGTTCTATTGCGAAGGTCTTCTCGTTGCTTTTTCTGTATAGTTTTGTTTAGTTCTGCTGCTTCAATTTTCTCCCGCACTGTTGATGGGGGCTTCAGATTTCTCCGTTTTTTTCATGAGGTTCTTTGTGTCTTCCGAGAATTTGCTGTTGTCAGAGGGTTTTGTGTCCTGGAACTTCTTTGTTACTTCCTTCAGGGGGATAATGATGTTATTATCCAAGTTTTCAAGATCAGTTTCATTACTGTTTTGGTCTTCTAAATTTTCAAGAATCTCGTAGCGGTTTTTTAACTCTATCTGAAATGTAGATTTGAGAGCTTCAGGTACTTTGATATTTTTGCCTTTCTTGTTTGGTGTTGATTTGGACTTTGTATCTTATCATCCTATGATCACTGCCTACATTGACTTGGTTCAGGACATCAACATTTTTAACTATATTATGTTTGTCTACCAGTATGTAGTCTATTTCATTACGTGTTTCATGGTTTGGGCTTCGCCATGTCCATCTCTTGTTTTCACTCTTTTGAAAGAATGTGTTCATGATCTTGAAGTTATGTGCTACAGCAAAATTTATCAAGTCATCTCCCGTTTGACTTCTCTCCCCATATCCAAATTCGCCAATGCACTCCTCATTCCCTTTTCCAATTTTAGCATTGAAATCCCCATTATGATGTTGTAATGGGCTTTGTTGTTGTTTAGAGTGGTATATAGGTCATCATAAAAGTTATCCAGTTCCTCTTGGGATGACAATGATGTGGGAGCATATACCTGTATGATAGGTAGTCTGTACTGATTTGAAATTCTAAGAGTGACACTAGCAACTCTGTCTGATGTGGCTGTGAACTTCTCATGTTGCTTTGTAAGTTTTTGTTTATGAGAAATCCAACACCATTTTGCTTGCTTTCCTTGCCACTGTTGTAAAGCAAGTGTCCGCTTTTAAGCATTTGGATTTTCTCACCTGGTCTTCTCATCTCGGAGATTCCGATAATATCGCAATTGATGTTCATAATCTCTGTTTCCAGGCTACTCAGGTGTATTTCTTCAGAGAGGGTTCTTACATTGTACATAGCAATGTTAAGCACTATTTTAGGGTTGGATAGTCGCTTATACAGCACACGGTCCCTACCCAAATCAGACTGTGTGGTTGGGCCTTCATTTCAATCCGCTGACTCAACAGGAACGGCCGAATTTTGTCTGTGGTTGTAACTCATTTGAGGAGATGTGGGCCATACCCTGCCGCGCTGGCCCATGGCGAGTTGGCAGGGGAAGAGATATCGAGAAGTAAAGTTTGATAAGGGATTGGAAAGAAAATATAGATGAAAGAAATGAGGGGACAGTATGAGAGAAAAAAAATTGACTCCGGACCAAAGGGTCGTCAAAACCCTTTAGATATTGTCTGCTTACAATACAGACAATATCCCCGTACGCCAGGTAAATCCTGAACTGCAGATTAGCAGTTAGGTTCCGACTTTTATGGTTTTCTGGTGGCGGGGCTGGAAGCGATGGCCTTTCATTAGAAGGGGGCTAAGGTTTGATCCCAAGTATGAGGTAGAATTTTATTTATATATATAAATGTATATATATATATATATATATATATATATATATATATATATATATATATATATATAGAGAGAGAGAGAGAGAGAGAGAGAGAGAGAGAGAGAGAGAGAGAGAGAGAGAGAGAGAGAGAGAGAGAGATAGATAGATAGATAGATATATCTATATTTATATATATATATATATATATATATATATATATATATATATATATATATATATATATATATATATATATATATATATATATATATATAGCCAGACACCTGTTTTCTATTCTATAGGGGAAATACTAAGGGCTTTGAAGCAGCACTTAATTCCATTAATTCAAAATTAATTCCCCCCGAAATATCATCTCGGCATTGTGAACTAATCTTGATATTAGAAAGGTAATCCTACTGTATGTGAAAAGGGAATATTTATTTAAAAGCAGTTTATCTTGATGTTAATTATGAACACATTACACAATTACATTACATATTTAGTCCTCCTGGCTAATACTGTGGTAACATGTTCGCCTAGCATTCCTATGACAGCAGATCGATTCCCGCCCGGAACCGTGAGTTTAAGCTGTTTACTCGGAAGGCCATTGATATGGTTGGGCGCTTCAGTAGGGGCAAGGTCTATAGATATAAGGAGTAGGGGTTTAGGGATTGCCCAGCTGACGTTCTTGTAAGCTTCTATTCTGAAGAAACTGTTACTGAAACCTGACTCCTTTAACCTTTACAGGTTATTCGTGTCAGAAATGTTATGATCTATTTCGTGTAACAGTTAACGTCTTCGGAATATAATCAGCGAGAGTGGTAATACCGGGTCCTGGGTGATATATTTTGAGGTTTATCTGCGTTGGGTGGTAAGAATTTGAAGGGATCTGTTCTGGGTCAAATTATTTTGTAGCGGATCTGCGTCGGGAAAAAAGAGATCGTGAGGGATTTATTTGAGGGGTTTTGTGTCGGATGAAATTGCTTTGAGATTTCGCTGTCTTGGCGATAATTATTTTGGGATGTTTTTACTGTAATTGAAAGCTATCTTTGTGTATTTGTCTTGGGTGAAATTGCTTTGACATTGCTCTGCATTGGGTGAAATTGTTTTCGTTAATTTTTGGGTTTGATGAAATTGCTATGCGATGTCTTCGTTGGGTGAGATTCCTTTGAGATGTTTGGGTGAAATTGGAATTTTTCTTAGTTGGGTGAAATTGCTTTGAGATTTTCTCTGTGTTGAGAAATTGCTTTGAGATTTTCTCTGTGTTGGGGAAATTGCTTTGAGATTTCTCTGTGTTGGGGAAATTGCTTTGAGATTTCTCTGTGTTGGGGAAATTGCTTTGAGATTTCTCTGTGTTGGGGGAAATTGCTTTGAGATTTTCTCTGTGTTGGGGAAATTGCTTTGAGATGTTTCTGCTTAGATCTGTGTAAGGTGAAACTGTATTGTGGTTGATTTGTCACTTGATGTAGTTCTAAAGTGAATCATGCCAGGGTAATTAGTTTTGTGATTCTGGAGGATGCGATTATCTCTGTTGGTTGGAATTACTTTGGAATATATCTTTGTTGGGTGTTCTTAATTTTCATAGATCATTGTTATTATTCTTATTATTATTATCATTATTATTATTATTATTATTATTATTATTATTATCATTATTATTAACTAATCTATAATCCTATTTGGGGGAGAGAGGAGAGAGAGAGAGAGAGAGAGAGAGAGAGAGAGAGAGAAGAGAGAGAGAGAGAGAGAGAGAGAGAGAGAGAGAGAGAGAGAGAGAGGGGGATCTGTTTCATGATGGATATGTGGTTTTTGAAATTAACTCGTTTTTTTCATCTGCATTGAGGGAAATATTGCCTTGGATTTCAGTAACTCAATCAGTGAAACGATCTTTAGGGTTATGGTGGACGATGTGGTAAGGTCCTGATTGGTGATCTCCAGGACTGGGGTTCGAGTCCCGCTTAAACTCGTTAGTTTATTTGGTCGCTGCAACCTCACCATCCTTGTGAACTAAGGATGGGGTGTTTGGGGAAGCCTATAGGTCTATCTGCTGAGTCATCAGTAGCCATTGCTTGGCCCTCCATGGGTCCTGGCTTGGGTGGAGGAGGGTGCTTGGGCGCTGATGTATATGGTCTGTATTTAGGGCATTGTCTTACTTGATAAGGCAATGTCACTGTCTCTTGCCTCGGCCATTCATGAGCGGCCCTTTAAACCTTTAAATCTAAGCCATGACGATTGTCATCGGAGTTCTGAAAGAAATTTAGTCATGCTATAGTTTATAAACTTTATTTTTAAAACTCAAATTTTCACTTGGTTATTCCTCATTGATTTCTAAAAACTCAAGAATTGTCAAAGTATCTTAAAAGGAAATATTCGGTTCCTCATTTGAAGGACTATTGAAAGAAATTTTAGATCATCTCCTTCTTCATTCGAATGTCTTTTAAGAGGCCATTATCTTAACTCATGCTGAACACTTATCAACATACTATTATTCAGAAGACCTATAGAGACCATTGCTACAATTCACTCAAAATACATTTAGACACCATTTTCTTCAGTCATTTAGAAGACTGTTAGACACTAGTACATAAGGTCATTCAGAAAACGTTTTGGTTCATTGTATTGAGTCATTTAAATGTTTTCAAGGAATCATTACTTAAAGTAACCCTGCAAGGGCTGTTGTAGCCTATTGGTAACTTCTCTGCCTGCTGATCGCCGGACTGGAGGTTCGAATCCGGCCTCAAACTCGTTAATTCCTTCAGTGTCTGCAACCCTCACCAACCTTGTGAGCTACGGATAGGGTTTTTGGCGGAGCCTATAGGTCTTCTTGCTGAGTCATTAGCAGCCATTGCTTTGCCCCTCCCTGTCTTAGCTTCTGTGGAGAGGGGCTTGGGTGCTGATCATATGCTGGTCTGTCTCTAGGATATTGTTCTGCTGGCCAGGGAAATGTCACTGTCTCTTGACTCTGCCATTCATGTTTTGAACTTTAAGTGCATTACATGCAATTACCTTATGAAATTTAGATTATATTTTGCCATTATTTATCTTGGTTATTCAAAATCATCAATCTATCAAAATCCTTCAGAAGTTTTATTTGACATTGTATCGAATTTTATCAATTTCCAGAAACCCGTTGGTCCCAAATATTCATAACGCTTTGCGGGCTGTTGACTCGGGTGAGAAGATTCTCAAATTCTCGCAATATATCCTTTTTCGCTCTTCAAAACCACAGTGAAAACATTGATACATAACATCTAATTTTGCATTAGCAAAAATTTTTAGGCCAATCATAGTGTTTTGTTTGCTTAATTATTTATTTTTTTTCGTGAAGGGTTTAGTTTACTCCAAAAAAAAAAAAAAAAAAAATCTTACCCTGAGATGAAATATCTCTCAGTGATAGTCATTTGAAGCTCATTTCTTGAAAATTGGCTATCATTAAGAAAAACTTAAAAGTAAGACGTGTTTGAAATTGGTATAATTTTTGGCTCATTGTGTTTACAAAAACTAGTGATGGAAAATAGCCTCGATCATTTTCTATTTTATTCCATCTTGAAAATGAAAGTGTTGAAGAGACCTTGCTTCTAAGATCATGAGATCTAAAGTATAAGAAATTAAGCTTTAGAATTCTTTGTATTCTTAAAATCTGAAAGAGAAACACAAGAATAGGAAAGGAAAAAACAACGGAACAAAGAAGCTGACGAAGAAAAAAAACATCAAAAGAAAGAGCTGGAGAAAGAGACGTAGACAAGCGGAATTCTAACACGTAAAAGAAAGACGGAAATAAAGAAGAAAAAAAAACCATGAAATTTAGCATGAACGAGAATTGCTTGCACTGAGGCGAGCAGGAGGAGCAAAAAAAAAAAAAAAAAAAAAATAAATAAAATATAATAGGATCACAGGTAATCAAAGGAAGGAAATTCGTGTCCATGTTTTGCTGAAAAGGATACTGATTTTTCATTACCTTCTTTGTAAATACTGATATTCCTTTAACTTGTTCAACTGACTAATAAATCCCTCTCATAGGTAGTGAATATAGACGTTAGTTCGCATTCAACAACAACAACAATAAATGCAGCCGTCTCTAGTCCACTGCAGGACAAAGGCCTCAAACATTTCCTTAGTCATGTCTATGGTTTGGACATTTTCATCAACACGATGGCCTGCTCGGATTGGTGATTGTAGGAGACTTTGGTCTGATTGCTCACAGCAAACCAACCTCGTATGGGTCTCCCT
>NC_090757.1:18657846-18660346 GCF_036898095.1 Palaemon carinicauda
ATATAAAGAAATATAAAACATTTTAAGATCAGTAACAACGATATAATAGATCAGTCACATATAAAGTATAAAACGAGACTTATGTCAACCTGTTCAACAGAAAATCATTTGCAATAGGTTTAATCTTCTGAAGTTCCCCAATTACACCTAGAGATTAGGAAGATCATTCCACAATCTGGTCAAAGATTAAATAAAACTTCTATACGCTAGAAGTTAGTCTCCTGATAGTAAATGATCGTAATCTTATAATGAATGATTTGAAGTTCTCTGGCATCCTGACATCGAAGGTTATTGACGCCGAACATAATCTTATAATAAAGAACATTTCGCTACCCTCATTGCAAGAGGGGACGTAACTCCAAATTTGCTAGTTTTGAGTTATATGGTGTACAAGATTGCCGAATTGATTCTGCATCTTTTGGTAAAAGAGTCGTAAATCTAGGTGAATTAGCGGCCGAGAGATGGCACTAAGAAGATTGTGAAACATGATCAAATTCATAGGACTTAGCAACTTTCAAATGCGTCTCCTGAAAAATCAGGAATTTGGAGTTACGACCCTCTTGCAATGAGGGTAGCGATTTGTAACGGAGAATAAAACAGCGTATAATTCTAAAACTTCAGAAAGTAGAATAAAGTAATTATGTTATTATAATTGATGTAAATATTTGATACTTATCAGTTTTTACTGAGCCTTTGAGGGGGTGGGGTTGGCATTATAATCTCCACACGGTAATTTTTTTATCGTAACTGTTTGTTGCCAAATATTTATTAATTACCCGATAAATAACATCGTCATCATCATCAACCGTAACTAGTCCACCGCAGGACAAAGACCTCGGAATTGTTCTTCCACTCGTGCCTGTTTAAGGTCATTCTACGCCAGTTTATACCCGTAAATTTCTTAGTTTATCTATCCATCGTCTTCTTTTCCTTTCCCTGCTTCTATTGTAATTTCTAGGGACCCATTCTGTCATACTTGATGTCCATCTATTTTCTGTCATTCTCATTATATCGCTCGTTTGCGACAACGTCGTCATAACTCATAAATAGCTATTTTTCAGGAGAGCCATTTTAATCAATTAAAACACTCTCATATTGATGTATGTCGTTAGGACATTTAGCGCCTCAAGCGATCAATTTTTTAGCTACAATTATGACACTTTTGCCAAAAGAATCAGCATTTGAAGATGAATATGTCTGTATGGATAACTCAAAAATATTTTTTTTTTTTTTTTTTTGAGTTATGACGTTGTTGTCGCAATCGAGCGATATGTCCTGCCCAGGTCCATTTCTTTTTCTTATATGTTGTCAGTAAATCCTCTTCTTTTGTTTGCTCTCGTATCCATGCATCTCTTGAACACACCTAGACGAAAATTCAAACCAGATCAGATTCCCACAGAACTCATTTTACCAGAAGATACAGTCTCGTAAACGTCATCTTTCAATACCTTCCGTAAAACTGAAGAGACAGATTTTCTCTTTTCCAATCTGTACTTATATTCACGTTCACCATTAGAGCTGATGCTGTCATCGGTCATCCAATATCCGCAGGAGCAGAGAGTCCTTTTGTTCTTGTCCGCCGGAGACGTCCAGGTATATTGGAGTCTTCGACAGGACAACAATAGCAGTTTTGGAAGGATTCATTTGCATGCGCGTCACTTGTCATCGTCTATTCTTTTGTCGAGTGACTCCTTCTCCTCCTATCATGTGTGGTGTCTCATTGTTAGAATAGGAAGTGACACGTTTTTGTGTCGTCTGTGATTACTGTTTGATTCTCACAATGAGAGGCTCAAAAAAAAAAAAAAAAAAAAAAAAAAAAAAGCGTGTAAAGGCACACATATCAGTAATCCTTCACTGGGCATAGATCCTCCGGCTGGGAATTGGAAACGGCATCTTGTATATATATGTAATACAAACTACAAACATGTATATATACCCATAATTGTATATATACATACACACATATGCACACATATACATATACATTATATATATGTATATATATACACAAATATATATATATATGTAAATATATATAATATATATATATATATATATATATATATATATATATATATACACACGCATATATATATATATATATATATATATATATATATATATATATATATATATATACATATATATATACACACGCATATATATATATATATATATATATATATATATATATATATATATATATATATATATATATATATATATATATATATGTCATTGTGTGTATCTGCCATTTTATAATTACTTATTAATCTCTCGATCTAAGTACAAAATACATCCTTATCCATTTTGATTTAAATTAATGACTATAAATTGCTTTAATCCGAATTAAGACCAAAGCATTACCGCTCTTAGAAATGGTTGAGGGGCAAAATCTTTTTGGAAAAACAAATAAAATTAAGAAAAAGTTGCTCTATTTTAACCCTTCCGCTGCCATTAGTGACTCGAGTCAAAATTGGAAAAAGGAGAAACGTCTTTT
>NC_090757.1:18665346-18670346 GCF_036898095.1 Palaemon carinicauda
AAATAAGAACACCCAACAAAGATACATTCCGAAGTAATTTCAACCAACAGAGATAATCGCATCCACCAGAATCACATAACTATTTACCCTGGCATGATTCACTTCAGAACTACATCAAGTGACAAGTCAACCACAAAGCAGTTTTCCCTTACACAGATCTAAGGCAGAAACACCTCAAAGCAATTTCACCCAACTAAGAAAATTCCAACTTCACCCAACGCACAAACATCTCAAAGCAATTTCACCCAACTAAGAAAAATTCCAACTTCATCCAACGCACAAACATCTCAAAGCAATTTCACCCAACTAAGAAAAATTCCAACATCATCCAACGCACAAACATCTCAAAGCAATTTCACCCAACTAAGAAAAATTCCAACTTCATCCAACGCAAAAACATCTCAAAGCAATTTCACCCACCTAAGAAAAATTCCAACTTCACCCAACGCAAAAACATCTCAAAGCAATTTCACCCAACTAAGAAAAATTCCAACTTCATCCAAAGCAAAAACATCTCAAAGCAATTTCACCCAACTAAGAAAAATTCCAACTTCATCCAACGCAAAAACATCTCAAAGCAATTTCACCCACCTAAGAAAAATTCCAACTTCACCCAACGCAAAAACATCTCAAAGCAATTTCACCCAACTAAGAAAAATTCCAACTTCATCCAACGCACAAACATCTCAAAGGAATTTCCCCAACACAGAGAAAATCTCAAAAGCAATTTCACCCAACCAAGAAAAATTCCAATTTCACCCAAACATCTCAAAGGAATCTCACCTAACAAAGACATCGCATAGCAATTTCACCGAACCCAAAAATTAACGAAAACAACTTCACCCAACGCAGAGCAATATCAAAGCAATTTCACCCAACACAAATACACAAAGATAGCTTTCATCTACCGTAAAAATATCTCAAAGGAATTTCCCCAACACAGAGAAAATCTCAAAGCAATTTCACCCAACCAAGAAAAATTCCAATTTGACCCAAACATCTCAAAGGAATCTCACCTAACAAAGACATCGCATAGCAATTTCACCGAACCCATAAAATAACAAAAACAATTTCACCCATCGCAGAGCAATCTCAAAGCAATTTCACCCAACACAAATACACAGAGATAGCTTTCATCTACCGTAAAAACATCCCAAAATAATTAACGCCAAGACAGCGAAATCTCAAAGCAATTTCATCCGACACAAATACACAAAGATAGCTTTCATTTACCGTAAAAACATCCCAAAACAATTTCACCCAACACAGCAATATCAAATCAATGTCACCCAACACAAATACACAAAGATAGCTTTCAATTACCGTAAAAACATCCCAAAATAATTATCGCCAAGACAGCGAAATCTCAAAGCAATTTCATCCGACACAAAACCCCTCAAATAGATCCCTCACGATCTCTTTTTCCCCGACGCAGATCCGCTACAAAATAATTTGACCCAGAACAGAACCCTTCAAATTCTTTCCACCCAACGCAGATAAACCTCAAAATATATCACCCAGGACCCGGTGTTACCACTCTCGCTGATTATACTCCGAAGACGTTAACTGTTACACGGAATAGATCATAACATTTCTAACACGAATAACCTGTAAAGGTTAAAGGAGTCAGGTTTCAATAACAGTTTCTTTAGAATAGAAGCCTACAAGAACGTCAGCCGGGCAAGCCCTAAACCCCTACTGAAGCGCCCAACCATATCAATGGCTTCCGAGTAAAAAGCTTAAACTCACGGTCCAGGGCGGGAATCGATCTGCTGTCATACGAACGCTAAGCGAACATGTTATCACAGTATTAGCCAGGAGGACTAAATATGTAATGTATTTGTGTAATGTGTTCATAATTAATATCAAGATAAACTGCTTTTAAATAAATATTCCCTTTTCACATACAGTAGGATTACCTTTCTAATATCATGATTAGTTCACATTACCGAGATGATATTTCGGGGGGAATTAATTTTGCATTAATGGAATTAAGTGCTGCTTCAAAGCCCTTAGTGAGTATTTCCCCTATAGAATAGAAAACAGGTATCTGGTTTTATATATATATATATATATATATATATATATATATATAATATATATATATATATGTATGTATGTATATATATATGTATATATATATATATATATATATATATATATATATATATATATATATATATATATATATATTTATATATAAATAAATTTCTACCTCATACTTGGAATCAAACCTTAGCCCCCTTCTAATGAAAGGCCATCGCTTCCAGCCACGCCACCAGAAACCATAGAAGTCGGAACCTAACTGCTAATCTGCAGTTCAGGATTTACCTGGCGTACGGGAATATTGCCTGTATTATAAGCAGACAATATCTAAAGGGCTTTGACGACTCTTCGGTCCTGAGTCAATTTTTTTTCTCATACTGTCCCCTCATTTCTTTCATCCCTCTATATATTCTGTCCAATCCCTTATCAAACTTTACTTCTCGCTATCTCTTCCCCTGCCAAGTCGCCATGGGCCAGCGTGGCAGGGTATGGCCCACAATCTCCCCAAATGAGTTACAACCACAGACAATATTCGGCCGTTCCTGTTGAGTCAGCGGATTTAAATCAAGGCCCAACCACACAGTCTGATTTGGGTAGGGACTGTGTGCTGTATAAGCGACTATCCAACCCTAAAACAGTGCTTAACATTGCTACGTACAATGTAAGAACCCTCTCTGAAGAGATACACCTGAGTGGCCTGGAAACAGATATTATGAACATCAATTGCGATATTATCGGAATCTCAGAGATGAGAAGACCAGGTGAGAAAATCCAAATGCTTAAAAGCGGACACTTGCTTTACAACAGTGGCAAGGAAAGCAAGCAAAATGGTGTTGGATTTCTCATAAACAAAAACTTACACAGCAACATGAGAAGTTCACAGCCACATCAGACAGAGTTGCTAGTGTCACTCTTAGAATTTCAAATCAGTACAGACTACCTATCATACAGGTATATGCTCCCACATCATTGTCATCCCAAGAGGAACTGGATAACTTTTATGATGACCTATATACCGCTCTAAACAACAACAAAGCCCATTACAACATCATAATGGGGATTTCAATGCTAAAATTGGAAAAGGGAATGAGGAGTGCATTGGCGAATTTGGATATGGGGAGAGAAGTCAAACGGGAGATGACTTGATAAATTTTGCTGTAGCACATAACTTCAAGATCATGAACACATTCTTTCAAAAGAGTGAAAACAAGAGATGGACATGGCGAAGCCCAAACCATGAAACACGTAATGAAATAGACTACATACTGGTAGACAAACATAATATAGTTAAAAATGTTGATGTCCTGAACCAAGTCAATGTAGGCAGTGATCATAGGATGATAAGATACAAAGTCCAAATCAACACCAAACAAGAAAGGCAAAAATATCAAAGTACCTGAAGCTCTCAAATCTACATTTCAGATAGAGTTAAAAAACCGCTACGAGATTCTTGAAAATTTAGAAGACCAAAACAGTAATGAAACTGATCTTGAAAACTTGAATAATAACATCATTATCCCCCTGAAGGAAGTAACAAAGAAGTTCCAGGACACAAAACCCTCTGACAACAGCAAATTCTCGGAAGACACAAAGAACCTCATGAAAAAACGGAGAAATCTGAAGCCCCCATCAACAGTGCGGGAGAAAATTGAAGCAGCAGAACTAAACAAAACTATACTGAAAAAGCAACGAGAAGACCTTCGCAATAGAACGACAAAAATAATTGAAGATGTCATCAAATAAAGCGGAGGGTTTAAAACAGCAAAGAGAAAACTCGACCAAAGGAAGCTGCAATTCACTAAGGTGCTAGAAGAAGACGGATCCCTTACAACCAACCATGATGGAATAGCTAAGCGAGCAATTGAGTACTACCAAAAGCTTTACTCCTCAGAAAGACCTCGTTACCATCTTCGTGAAAGAGCAAATCAACACCCATCTCATCACTTTCCAGAGATCACAGCAGGCGAGGTGCGACTAGCTGTCAAGCAAATGAAGGGGAAAGCACCGGGACCAGATAACATCACGTTACACCTAATAGCAGATGCTGATGAGCCAATCCACGTCAGACTGGCACGACTATTCAATGAATGCCTGAAGAACAGCAAAACGCCAGAAGAGTGGAATAAAGCTATCCTCATTCTACTCTACAAAAAAAGGCGACCCCAGGGACATGAACAACCAACGGCCAATCAGCCTCCTTAATGTTATTTATAAAATTTTCACCAAAGTTATCACCAACCGAATTGTAGGAAAGCCAAGGGAACAAGCGGGCTTTAGAAGAGGCTACTCCACAATTGACCATCTACAAACAGTAAACCAAATCATTGAGAAAACAAATGAATATAAGATACCACTAGTAGTAGCACTTGTAGATTACACCAAAGCATTTGACTCGGTTGAAATTGAGGTCATGTCAGCGCTGGAAGAACAGGGAGTTGACTCAGTTTACATTAATGTACTCTGTCACATCTATGACCATGCAACATCATTTATTCGCCTCCACAAGGATTCTGAACCATTCCAACTCAAGAGAGGAGTCAGACAAGGTGACACTAGCTCACCCAAACTGTTTACTGCCTGCCTGGAGAGAGCTTTCCGACACCTCAACTGGCAAGGAAAAGGAATAAAAATAGATGGAGAATATCCAAGTCACCTAAGATTAGCTGATGACATCATTATCATTGCTCACACCAAAGAAGAGCTTCAACATATGCTCACCGAGCTAAATGAAGCAAGCAAATCAATTGGCCTCCACATGAACTTCCAAAAGACCAAAGTCATGAGCAATAAATATACTGAAAATGCAGATGACATACTTGAAATTGAAAACCAACAAATTGAGGAAGTGGACAACTACATCTACCTAGGACAACGAATCTCTCTACATGACGCCTGTAAAGAGAGCGAAATAAAAAGAAGAATAACCCTCGGTTGGCAAGCGTCTGGAAGAGCCA
>NC_090757.1:18680346-18682846 GCF_036898095.1 Palaemon carinicauda
CGATATATAGCATGTCCCAATTTCAATATAGAGCATGTCGCGATTACAATATATAATATGTTGCAATTATGACATATAATATGTCGCAATTACGATACATAATGTAGAAATTTTGATATATAATATGTCGCAATTATAACATATATGTCACAATTATGAAATATAATATGTCACAATACTGATATATACTATGACACAATTACAATATATATGATGTCACAATTAAGATATATAAAATGTCGCAATTAAGATATATAATATGCCACAATTACTATACATAATACGTCGCAATTTCCGTATATAACGTGTAGCACTTACTATACATAACATGTCGCTATTATGATGTATAATACGTCACAATTACGATATATAATATGTTGTAATTATGATACATAATATGACGCAATTATGATACATAATAGGTCGCCATTACGATATGTACGTACCAAATTCATAACTTAAAAAAAAAAAAAAAAAAATCTTTATCCACAATTTCCGATTTATTCCTTCAATCTTGGGAAAGAATATTGCAAAAAAAAAAAAAAAAAAAAAAAAAAAAAAAAAAAAAAAAAAAAAAAAAAAAAAAAAAAAAAAAAAGCAATTTTGAGGAAATAAAATGCTGACTAATTACACATATCTTTTATGTTAAGCCTTTTTAGACAAGTATTAATCAAATGTTATTTTCATGAAATTATATAATTAAAATCGCGAGAAACTGTGATTTTGGCAAAGAATGATTATGGCACATATCAACATCTCTTTAAAAGCAGAATAATTACATCTTTGTTATCTGTCACATACGATAACAACCATTTCTGGGTTCGAATACCTTAGCTTGGGGACAGGGTTTGTGTATCGCTATGATCAGCCAAGCTGTATTAGTCTGAGCCCATACTAGGTTGGTTTGTTGGGAGCGATCCGACAAAGGTCTTCAACTATCACCAATCGGCCTGTGGCCAGCGTTGTGATGAAAATGACTAAACCCCAGACATGATTAAGGACATGTCTAAGGCCTTTGTCCTGCAATGGACTTAGAGCGGTTGTATTTGTTGTTCTTGTATACAACAACAACAACAAATGCAGCCATTCCACGTCCACTGCAGGACTAAGGCATCCGACATGTTTTTAGTCATGTCTAGGGCTTGGCCAGTTTTCATCACCAAGCTGGCCACAAGCCGATTGGTGATAGTGGGAGACTTTCGTCTGATCGCACACAGCAAACCAAATTATAAGTCCATTTCTTTTAGCGATGCATATTTGCACCGACTCGTGGCGGTGCCCTTTTAGCTCGGAAAAGTTTCCTGATCGCTGATTGGTTAGAATTATCTTGTCCAACCAATCAGCGATCCGGAAACTTTTCCGAGCTAAAAGGGCACCACCGCGAGTCGGTGCAAATATGCATCGCTAAAAGAAATGGACTTATAGTATAGTTTCAGACTAATACAGCTCTGCTGATCATAGTGATATACAGACTTTCACTGAGGTAAAGTATACCCACTCTTTCATTATCTATGAAATAACGATTACCATTAATATTTATGATCTTTATTTACTCCATTTTTCTTCTATGGATTTCGCCACTAAAATATAAATTATATAATCCCAAAGTATCTTGTTTCTAATATACTGGATAAAACCACTACACTACAGTAAAGTATCATAAACATCATACTAATGGTAATTATAATAACGTAATAACATATCAATACCTAATTGACTGTAAGTTATTTGACGTCACTTTTACCATTACTGCTACTACTACTACTACTAAATAATAATAATAATAATAATAATAATAATAATAATAATAACTAACGAAAAAAAAGGAAAAGGCTGATGTGAATAAAAAGTTCGAGGGCGGCACTTCTACTACTATTACTACTACTACTATTATCATTAAATAATAATAATAATAATAATAATAATAATAATAATAATAATAATAATAATAATAATAATAATAATAATAATAATAATAAGGAACGAAGATATTAATAACAACGATAAAAAATAAATTAAAATGGTGCTAAACAGTAAAAGCAAAACAGCTTACCAAAATATGAAGAAAAGCCAAGTAAACAGAGACAAAAATACAATAAATAATTCTGAGTTTAATATAACACTAAACTTCCCCGCATCCAAAGCTAATGAACAACGAGGAGAGAAAAATGCTTAGAGGAATTTAATAGCAAGATCTTGGAGTAAATCTTCGGGGGTTCAAGAATGCCAGTATTTCATGCAATCCAGAAAATACTAATGATATTTGATTGCACGTTTCATTGCCATGAAATGTTGGAGGCTATTTTGCGAAAGGTTATGGAAGAATTCAATATGTATTAAAATTATATTAAAAGGTGATTTGTCTTTAGGTTGGTTTATAAAAAAAAAAAAAAAAAAAAAAAAAAAAAAAATCTTTTTTTTCAATACGGTTGAAAACTATAATAAAAGATAATTTGTCTTTAGGTGGTTTTACAGAGGAATATTTTTTTTTTCCATTTTT
>NC_090757.1:18692846-18697846 GCF_036898095.1 Palaemon carinicauda
AATAAAATATGTCATTTTCGCTCTTGAGTTGATTCAGAGATAAATTTGAGCCTGATGTTTCTCCCCTGAATAGTTGACTACCCTTGAAGTCTGAAGTTCTACGAAGATAGACCTTTAGGCATTCTACTGGACATAGAGATGCATCTTCTTTCAGAGGGCAGATTCTCCAGGGACCCCACCTGTTGGTGGGTAACTCATTCTTGGCGAGAAACGTAGGATCCGGAAACAGGTTCAGCTCCCCCCCATCCAGGAACTGAACACGACCTGCCTCTCTCGAGAGGGCTACGATCTCACTAACCCTGGCCCCGGACGCGAGTGCAAATAGGAAAATAACTTTTTGCGTTAAATCCTTTAACGCACATTCTTCATTGCTCAACAGGGAGGCGAAATGAAGAACTTTGTCTAAAGACCATGAAATGGGCTTTGGAGGTGCTGAAGGTCTGAGCCTAGCGCAGGCTTTCGGAACTTTATTAAAGATCTCGTTACCTAGGTCGATCTGGAAGGCAAATAAAATGGGTCTCATCAAAGCCGATTTACATACTGAAATCGTGTTAGCTGCCAATCCTTGGCCATGGAGGTGGATGAAGAAAGATAAGCAGAAGTCTGTTGAGATCTCCTGCGGATTCTTTGCCTTTACAAAGGCCACCCACTTTCTCCAAGATGACTCATATTGCCTTCTAGTCGATTTGCACTTGTATTCCTCTAGGAAGTCTATGCTAGCTCTCGAAATCCCGAAGCGCTTTCTCACCGCTAGGGCGAGAAAATCATGAGCTGCAGGGTCTGGGTTTTCTGTAATGAAGCGCAGACAGTCGACTTCTGGACTCGCTGGGTCAGAACTGGATGTGGTAGCGGCACGAACTTCATCTGTAGTTCCAACGCCAAGGGGAACCACATACTGTTCGCCCACTTGTGGGCCACTATTGCCGCTACCCCCTTGAAGGATCTCAGTTTGTTGAGGACCCTCAACAGAAGGTTGTGAGGAGGGAACAGATAAATCCTGGACCACCTGTTCCAGTCGAGGGACATTGCGTCCACTGCTTCCGCTAAGGGGTCCTCGTACGGGGACACGTACAGGGGCAACTTCTTGTTGTCTTTCGTCACAAAGAGGTCTATTTGCAGTTCTGGGACTTGATTCAGAATGAAGGAAAATGATCCTGCGTCTAAGGACCATTCCGACTCTATCGGTGTGAACCTGGATAGAGCGTCCGCTGTCACATTGCGGACTCCTTGAAGGTGAACTGCCGACAGGTACCACTTCTTCTTTTCTGCCAATCGGAAAATGGCTAACATCACTTGGTTGAGAGGTGGTGACCTCGACCCTTGTCGATTCAAACATCTCACAACCACCTCGCTGTCTGTCACCAATCTTATGTGGATCGAGTGACGCGGGGAGACTTTCTTTAAGGTAAGGAGCACTGCCATAGCTTCTAGAAAGTTTATATGAAAGGTCCTGAATAGCTTGGACCAAGTCCCCTGGACTTTTTTCCGATGAGAGTGACCTCCCCATCCCTCCTTTGAGGCGTCTGAGTGAATCGTCATCGACGGGGGAGGTGGCTGAAGAAGAACCGACTTCTTTAGATGTCTGGCTTGGGACCAAGGTCTGAGAAGAGTACGTAGCCGAGGCGGCACTGGTCTTCTCAGGTCTCTTCGCGCGTTTGATGCATACCTTCTCCAAACTCCGGTTGCATCCTTTAGCTGTGCTCTTAGCACTGGGTCTGTCACTGAAGCAAACTGGAGAGAGCCTAGTACCCTCTCCTGTTCGCGTCTTGATATCCTTTTGGAATCTAGAAGTCTCTTGACAGAGCCCGCTATCTCCTTCCTTTTCTTCATTGGGATGGAGAAACTGTGTGACAAAAGGTCCCAGTGGATTCCCAGCCACTGGAACTTTTGGGATGGAGAAAGTCGAGACTTTTTCTTGTTGATCTTGAAGCCTAGGTACTCTAGGAACTGGATCACCTGACTGGAAGCTTGTAAGCATTCGGTCTCGGATGCTGCCCACACCAGCCAGTCGTCCAGGTAGGCTACTACCTGAATTCCCTTTAGGCGTAATTGTTTGAGAGCTGCGCTCGCAAGCTTCGTGAAAATCCTTGGGGCTATGTTTAGCCCGAATGGCATGGCTCTGAAGGCGTACAGTTTCCGTTGTAGCCTGAACCCTAGGTAGGGGGAGAGTCGACGGCTGATTGGGATGTGCCAATAGGCGTCTGACAAGTCTATAGAGACTGAGTATGCCCTCTTGGGCAGTAAGGTCCTTATGTGTTGCAGTGTTAGCATCTTGAATTTGCAATTCACTATGAACTTGTTGAGTGGTGACAAGTCCAGAATGACTCTGAGCTTTTCCGAGTCTTTCTTGGGAACACAAAACAGCCTCCCTTGGAATTTGATGGACTTCACCTTTCGGATCACATTTTTCTCCAACAGTTCTTGAACGTACTCCTCCAAAATGGGGGTGGAGTGTTGGAAAAACCGAAGGCATGGGGGTGGAGTGCTGTACCAGCTCCAACCCAGTCCATTCTTGAGTAGGCTTTGGGCCCAGGGATCGAAGGTCCAGCCATCCCAAAATTTCATTAGTCTCCCTCCTACCGGTATCGTTTCACTTGGACTGCCGTCCTGAGGTCTTGCCTCCTTGACCACGACCACCTCTGAATCCCCTTCCCCTTGAGGGGCGCCTAGACGAGCCTCTGGCTGCTCCTCTAGGCTTTGCACGAAAGGAAGAAGACTGTCCTTCGAACGTTGGGGTGAATGTGGTTGACTGACCTGGCACAGCCTGGGGTACCCACTGAAAAGTAGTCGGGGTTTGTGCCACCATCTGGGGCACTGGAGGCAAAGGCAATTGCAGTTGCTGTTGCTGTCTATAAGGCTTGGCTGGCCGAGATGGTAGCCTAGTCCTCATATTCTTCCTCTTTGGTTGAGGACCCTCATCCGGGGAAGATTTTCTTTTGATAGCCAGGCCCCACTTCTGGAGAAGGTTTCTATTCTCCACGGCGGCCTTATCAACAACCTCTTTGACCACATCGGTAGGGAAAAGGTCTTTTCCCCAAATGTTGGAGGATATTAACTTCCTTGGCTCGTGTCTCACCGAAGCCCCGGTGAACACGAACTCCCTGCAAGCTCTCCTTGCCTTGACGAAGCCAT
This sequence comes from Palaemon carinicauda, assembly GCF_036898095.1. Lineage (NCBI taxonomy): Eukaryota > Metazoa > Arthropoda > Malacostraca > Decapoda > Palaemonidae > Palaemon > Palaemon carinicauda. Next base: position 18,695,979 of record NC_090757.1, read on the forward strand.
AAAGGTCCTTCGTCACTGTGGCTAGGTGAGACTTAGCCACAACCATGAACATTTCATGGACCTTAGGGTCACTTGCCATCGTCTCAAGAGTAGTCTGATGAGACATTGAGGCAGCCAGTCTTTCTTTTGTCTCGAACTCTCTTCGTAAAAGAAATTCGGACAACTTGGGGAGGTCCTCGCCGAATTGCCGTCCGGCAATATCAGCCTCCAACTTTCCCACTGAGAATGTCAGATGGACATCCTTCCAGTCCTTGTGGTCCATAGGCAGAGCCAGCGACAAGAGTTTACACTCCTCCAGGGAGGGGCAAGGCTTGCCGGCCTCGATTGCCTTTAGGACAGCCGCAAACCCTTTTTGTAAAAAGGGGAAGGCTCTATCAGAAGAGGACACAAAAGAAGGGAGCTTCTTGTTCAATGCTGCTACCTTCGAATTCGAGAAGCCCCTCTCTTTCATCGAGGATGAAAGTAGGGCTTGAGCCTTAGCATGGTCCATAATAATGACCTCTTTCGGCTCTGTCTCCTCCCTTGAAGCTGGTTCTTTTCTCAGCCGGACATAGCAGTCCGGATATGATGCCTTGCTGGGCCAGAATTCTACCTCCTCTAGGAGAACTGAACCCAGCTTATCCGAAATGACGATCTTACCAGTCGTCATTGGCATGTGCTCAGCATACCTCCATGGGTTAGCATCTGAGCATATGGGAAGGTCTTTCACATTGAGCTTTTTCCGGGGCCCATGTGATTCTGCTAGGGACTGCATACGCAGTTCCATTGCAGCCGCCTTCTCCTGATTCTCCTTCTGCATTTGTTGGATCATTCCAACAATCGAAGAGAGGGCCTGTCCCAGTTCTACTGGGAGACCAGCGGATGTTGAGGGGATGGGCTCCGGCATCTGAACCGGAGTAGCCGACACCTCGTCGACCCCATCCTCTGCGACATCCGGGGTTTGAACTTGATCCTGACCTTCTGCCAGGAGGTCTTCTTCCAAACCTTCGTCCACATCAGACATCCTGTCACACAACTGGATGTCTTGCATCGCATCTGCGACTTCCTCGTCCACCTGGACTAGGTCTTGGGGGATCTCCTCTTGAGGCTGGGGAATCACTGCTTCAGCTGATGCCTGGGGAAAAAGATACGCCCTCATCTTCTCACTAGGAAGATAAGGGCCAGAGGTGTTCTTCTTGAAGCCCCTTACCCAAGTACGGAGCTTTTCCCTAGCTATATCCCTTGATTCCGTCGTTCTAGGGGAATCAAAAGCCTCAGTAATCAGGTTAGTGCATACAGTACATACCTGAGGGTCCCAATACTGGAGATCATCCTTGGAGACAGCGCATGCTGCGTGTCTCCTACAACACTCATGTCCGCAGAGGTTCCTGCTACGGACATTGCAGAAAATATTTCCGCACTTCGGAGGGTCCTCCTGTAAAGAGAAAAAATTTCCATGAGTATCAAGTGAACTATGTATCACTGGATATGCATAGTATAGCATAACAATTCATAAAGGAAAGACACACACTTGTGTTTCCCTCACAACCCATTGTTGCAGCTTTCCAGATAATAAAATCAAAATTGGTTTATCTCTACTAGAGTAACCAATGCAAGGTTTCCAGAGGAAACAGGTGGAGCTCACACCTAGGCAATGATTTTAAAATCCTGGATAATAGACGGGGAAGACTCTGCTTCCTGTCTGAGGGCAACAGCAAAGGGCTGTGTAAGAAAACACAATAGTGTTAGAAGATACAGTGCTGTACCTAAACTTTTACTATAGTTTTCTTCTTACTGTATATGCTATACAGAAGAATACTAGTACAGTATAGGAGGATGTGTGCCGGCCTGCCTTTGCCGGCCGGCACACACCACAATTAGCTTTAAAG
>NC_090757.1:18707846-18709630 GCF_036898095.1 Palaemon carinicauda
AGAAGAGAAATAAAATAGATTAGTGTGCCCTCAAGCAATATAAAATGATTAAAGCAATGACGTTATCAATTGAATAAACATGCAATGTTCTCAAAATAATGAAATGAATAATACTCTTTAGATATGTGAAAATATGCTTAATTTTTCTCCGATGATAGGGGGAGTTAAGTCTTGATAATACGTAAAGATGACATATAGAATAAGGAAATATTATTTGGCGTAACTTTATCAATGTCTTGTTTTTCTGTCACTGAAAATTACTACATTAAGTAAGCATACACTGGGAAAAAATATCGGAAATTATCCGTAAGAAATATACTGTTCGCAGCCGTATTTCAGTAAAATACAGGCAACCGTAATTTTTACCCTACTTTGTTATTATCGCTTACGGGTTGGTGACCGAAATATCACTCCTTAACGTCAATGTAGCCGTCTTTAAAACGGTAAATGTCCAAGATTTTTATCGTTTTTTAATGCGAATTTTCAATAGTGTAAGGAAACTAATTATATATTTTCTACATGTCCAATTTGAAAAATTCCACATTATTTTCATTCAAATGTTAATTTATTTTCGAATAATTTCTCTTTCCGTGTTATTCCTTCTAGCTATATACACATGCACACGTGTAAGCACAAACACACACACACACACACACACATATATATATATATATATATATGTATATATATATATATATATATACATATATATATATATATATATATATATATATATATAATATATATATATATATATATATATATATATATATATACACATATATGTGTGTGTTAGAATATAATGTATATATATAAATGAAATATTCCAAGTCAGAAAACTTTATAAGCTTACTGAATTATTACCGATTAACCTGCATCATTGTTGTACGAATTATGCAATCTTGATGCTTCATTTATTCTATTTCGTCACCCTCATGGAAAAATACACACGCATATCAAACATTCGAAGTTGAATAAAAAGTCTTCGAATAGTTTTCCCACACAGGAAAATAAGCCACTGTCCTGTTTCATCCTTTCCAAGATAAACAAACTGACAATTGACAAAACTTTACTTTCTTTTGTCTCTTCTCTCTCTCTCTCTCTCTCTCTCCTCTCTCTCTCTCTCTCTCTCTCTCTCTCTCTCTCTCTCTCTCTCTCTCTCTCTCTAATCGTGTTAGCCAAATTAGCAGCATCTTTCCTGCTAATTCAGTTTGCGAAGAAACTAAAGACAAGAGCTCTGGATTACCAGCTAAAAGAAAATAAAAAAAAGACTTAACAAACACGTAAGACGCTGCTCGCTGTCTTCTTGGTATCCCCTTTGATTATTTGTCTTCGACAATACAAAAGAAGCCTTTGTTTGATTATTTTAATCTTGGAAAGTCTTGTACTTAAGCCCTGGGGAAAAAAGTTTTCAAAGACTTGTGATGAAACGAGCCTTTATTCCTCGATGGAGAGAGATATTTTTCGTGTTTTTTTCTCATCCGTTTTTTATATTCTATTCCCAAATTTCTACTCTCGTAAAATTATTCTTTGGGAAATAGGAATAGATGACTCCTATACAATTTAAGACTGTGCTGTCGCGGGGTGTATTAGGGAAGAAAGGTATCATGCTGGACGATGTTTACATTGTGTTGAGATGGTTTGGAGATACATTCGGAAATGGAATGAATGACGTGGGCTATCGTATAGAATTCACTTACTGACTGTGTTAAGATGATGTTTTTGAAGTCATGTAAACAAAGCAAAAACATTCAAAATCTCGTCCTCACATCAACAACCAACAG
>NC_090757.1:18722630-18732630 GCF_036898095.1 Palaemon carinicauda
CCCTTTAGTTTCCTCCAAACCCCCCCTCTTTAGCTCAGAATAAGGATAATAAGGTTGCAGACACTACAAGAAACTATCGAGCTTGAGCGGGCCTCGATCCAACGTTCATCGCTAAACGCTTTCTGTGATGATACAATATGTTCTCAGAAATCGTCCTCAATGGTCATGTTGTACGGGTCAGGGTTACGTATACTAGGTTGGTTTGCAGCAATTTCTAGTCCACTACAGGACGAAGGCCTCGGACATTTTCGTCTGATCGCTCACAGCAAACCAACCTAGTATAAGTAGTCCTGATCAGTATAACATTGCTGATCATGGCGAGTCACAAACCCTTTCACCTCGTTATGGTATCCTCACTCAGAAAAGTCTCTCTCTCTCTCTCTCTCTCTCTCTCTCTCTCTCTCTCTCTCTCTCTCTCTCTCTCTCTCTCTCTTCACATATAATTATGTCAATTTCACAGGCATTACTTACCAATGTAGTTATCTCTGCAGACAATGGACTGAATAATTTTTTTTTTTTTTTAATAGGTATGCCCAGTTTCAATGATTGTGTATTGTTTCAGTATTGTATTAAGCAAAAGCAAAATCTATTATCAATAAAAGAACAATTACTTGTTGCGCAATTGAGAGAGAGAGAGAGAGAGAGAGAGAGAGAGAGAGAGAGAGAGAGAGAGAGAGAGAGAGAGAGAGAGAGAGAGAGAGAGCGTAGGTGAAATAGGTAATATATGAATGATGATCACCTGTTGCTTCTCCTAATTGGATTTTTACATACTATCTTGAGAGAGAGAGAGAGAGAGAGAGAGAGAGAGAGAGAGAGAGAGAGAGAGAGAGAGAGAGAGCGGATGTTTTAAAATCAGTTACAAGGATTTTGGCTGTTTCAATTACTATTTAGTCATTCGCAGACTCCATTTGCTCTTGGGCAGAGCGAATTAGTTTAAACGTATAGAGTTACTATGACCTTGTCTAACTTATTATTGAATTCATTTAACTCTATAGAGAGAGAGAGAGAGAGAGAGAGAGAGAGAGAGAGAGAGAGAGAGAGAGAGAGAGAGTGTGTGTGTGTGTGTGTGTGTGTGTGTGTGTATCCGTAAAGACTCCCTTTATTCTTGGTAGAGCGAATTAGTCTAAACGTTTGGAGAGTTTGTATGATCTTGTCTAACTTATTGAATTCATTTACCGAGAGAGAGAGAGAGAGAGAGAGAGAGAGAGAGAGAGAGAGAGAGAGAGAGAGAGAGAGAGACACACATTAATATATATTAGGAACACTCCAGTAATGATGACGAAGTTCCTGTGGTTGCCGGTTTCAGGGAGACAATATGTCTCATCTGGTGTAACACAACACCACCAATTGAGATCGCTTCTGTTATTAGTTTGAGCGGAAACTCGGAAGCCGAGTCTAATTGTGAGCTGATATTGCCTCCAAACTGGTTTATGACGGCCATGGGATGAGGGAAAAGGAGAATGGACGATGATTTATCGCCGGTTGAACGAGAACTGTCATTGGGTATGCTATTCTTCGAAAGTTTTTTTTTTCTTTCTTCAACATTGGGCTGGAAATAGGACCAAACTTTATTTGATGTTGCAGTGTTCAAGCTCACCTTTGTGTTCAAACTTTTGTTGGTTTATTATGTTATTTCACATTGCTTAAACCCATTCGGTGGTGCCCTTAGTGTATGGGTACATTTTTGGTAAGAGGTTTCCATTACTTTTTACCTAATGAAGTTAATAACCAATATTATTTATTAATGCAGCTCAATCTATCTATATTTATGTGTATATATACATACATACATACATACATACATGTATGTATGTATGTGAATGTAAGATCAACCGCAAGATTACTGTACAATATTTCGAGACACGTTGTACAGAAACGTGTAGAATATAAAGTAGAAATCTCCATTTAATGGCATTTGTGGACTATGGAAAAGCCTTTGCTAGTGTGCACCGGCCAATATTATGGAGAGCCCTGCGTTATTATAGAATTCTTCTTAAATATGTAAATTTGAATAAGTCTGTTCATGAGCATAACAAGTGCAAAGTTAATGTTATTGGAGTCTTATCAAATGAATTTCCAGTGAACAGCGGAGTACTTCAAGGGAGTGTGTTGTCACCAATGTTGTTTATCCTCCTCATGGATTTTTTAATGCTAGAACAGTCAGATATGGTGAAGGATTTGACTGGATTGGTGAAAGGAATTTAGCAGAACTTGAGTATGCTTATGATAATGTCATTGTTAGCAGAACACCACAGGATTTACAGTGCTTGCTTACCAGAATGCATGAAATATCACAGGAGGTCGAGCTGAAGATAAATAGAAGAAAGACACAGATGATGAAAACGGAGTATACAATGGAAGACGAAATATCATTGGAAGGAGAAAGGATTAATGAGGTAGAATCGTTAAGTGTCTAGGAACTATGATCTCCTATACAGGGTGTTTAGAATTAAAGTTTAGTGAAAGATTGAAAAACATAAATCAGACCATGGCTAGGTTAAGTAAAATTTGGAAATCAAATCGCCTCAAATTTCATATGAAATTCAGACTATACGTCAGTTTAGTGAGATCGGTGTTACTATATGGACATGAGTCATGGTATGGCAATGAAACAATCTCCAATGGATTTAGTAGATTTGAGAACAAAGTCTTCAGAAGGACATTGGGAGGTAAATGGCAGGACAGGATGAGAAATGAAACCATAAAAGAGATTACTCGAGTGCCATATGTGGATGAGATCATGATGATGGGTAGATGAAGATGGTTTGGGCATGCTCTTCGCACTCCCCAAGAGAGATTAGTTCACCAAACGTTCAGCTGGGCTCCACAAGGCACTAGAAGAGTTGGAAGTCCCAGGCCTACATGGCTGGGGACCATGAAGCGTGAAGTAGATGATAAAAAGGGGGGGGGGGGGTGTTGAATTAAAAGCTCAAGAAAGAGACGACTGGCGAAATCTATCCGAGGCCCTTTTGCGTCAATAGGCGTAGGAGGACATGATGATAATTTTGATGATGATATGTACGTATATATGTATCATATACCTTTTTTCTTGTACCAACCGTGTGGCACACAATTGTATATAATTATGTTGTATATATTATGCTTGTATCTGCGCTCTTCCCTCGCACTAAAAAGAACCTGAATGATCATGTCTCCGTTTTGCTCAGTAACATTGTCTCTCTCTCTCGAACAGGTCATGTCCTGTTGCCTTGGGGTTTTGTATATAAAGAAGAGTGTTCCTTAATAAAACTCAGTTGATTGCATCCTGCCTTTGAGTTAACAACTCCTCTCTCGGCCCGTCACATTGGTGACCCCGGAAGTCGACTCGCTCCCACTGCCTTCCACCCCCACCTCCCTCGCCCCTCCATCGTTGGTACAATGACGGAGACAGACTCTACTCCAGCAGTTGGCGCCGCCCCATTGAAACTTTCACCGTTCGCCACCGGAGAAGCGTTTACTTGGTTTCAGCGCTCGGAAGTCCAGTTTCGTATCAGGGGCGTGACTCGCTCAACCACCAAAGCGGATTATGTTCTCGCGGCGATACCCGAGGACACCTTCCCAGAAATATCTGACTGGCTTTGTGAACAGGGAGACACCCCAATAGCGTATGAAGCTCTCAAAACATACCTTCTGCAGCAGTACTCGCCGTCACCAGCCGCCCGTATAGCAAAGCTTTTTCAGCTCTCGCAACAACCGTTGGGGGACCAAAGGGCTTCGCTTGCCCTCAGGGAAATGACCAGTATCGCAGACGGCTCTCCTCGTGAGGCGAACCTACTTCGTGCCCTTTGGATACGCCGTTTACCCGAACCTGTACTCGCTGCCATACCCGATGTCGATAGTTTACCCATAAAGGACTTGATGACCAAAGCCGACGCCCTTATGGACAGCCACTTCAAGACCTCCATCAACGCCTCCACCCCTGACTACGAGGATGCCTATTCAACGTCAACCGAAGCTGACATGAATACCGTAGGACATACACGCCTACCCCGTGACGTGCCGAAGCGGCGACAAAGCCGCCCACCACCCACCAATCGCTCGCGCCCCAACGAACGACTTCTACAGCCACTTACTACCTCCCATCCGCCGCAGTTTTGCTACTACCACTGCAGATTCGGGGCAACCGCGAAGAAATGTGCCAAGGATTGTCAGTGGCCAAAAAACGTGTAAGTAGGCCATCGCTTGTGGCGGTGGCCTCCCATGTTTCTAACCTTTTCTTTTTACAGGATGCAGGAACGGGCATGCGATTTTTGGTAGACACGGGTGCTTGTCGTTCTCTTTTGCCAAGGAAACTCTTGAAGGCACGACGTAGTCTGTCTACATCTGCCGACGTCCGCTTAGTAGCTGCCAACGGATCTGCGATACCCACCTACTGTTACGAGGACCTCACATTATCGTTCGGAAACGGTAAATTCAATTGGAAGTTTCTCGTTGCTGACGTCACAATGCCAATCCTCGGTGCGGATTTCCTCTCTCATTTCCACCTTCTGGTCGATGTCGCCCACCGACGATTGGTCAACGCAGACTCGTACTTGTCGACACCTCTTCTACCAGCCCCCTCTAACCTCGCTCTCCACATCAGCGCACCCACGGATGCCTACGCCCACCTCCTCACGTCGTACCCGGAAGTTTTCCGTCCAGAACTTCGCCAAACGCCCACGGTTCCTGCCAAGCACGGTATTTATCACCATATCAAGTCGACGGGACCCCCAGTCTTCGCAAAATTCAGACGTCTAGCACAGGAACGATTGGCAGCCGCCAAACAGACGTTCGCCGAAATGGAGAAAATGGGCCTTTGCCAAAAGGCCTCCAGCCCATGGTCGTCACCCTTACAAATCGTTCTGAAGAAAGACGGCTCCCTCCGTCTGTGTGGGAATTACAGGCGACTGAACATGCAAACAGAACCGGATCACTACCCCCTCCCAAACATTGCCGATGTGACCTCCTACCTGCACAAAGCGAAGGTTTTTTCTACGCTCGACCTCCTGAAGGGGTATTATCAGGTGCCTATGAACCCAGAAGACATCCCCAAGACCGCCATCACCACTCCGTTTGGTACATACACCTTCAATTACTCCTGTTTTGGCCTTCGTAATGCTGGGGCAACGTTTCAACGTCTCATGGATGGCATCTTAGGGGACCTCCCTTTCTGTGTATGTTATGTGGACGACATACTTGTGTTCTCCTCCTCAAAAGAGGAACACCTCCGTCACCTACGCATCGTGCTCGACCGCCTGCAACAAAACGGCCTTGTAGTCCGGTACGACAAGTGTACCTTTGGTGCCAACGAAGTGTCGTTCTTAGGGCATCGTATTACTCCTGAAGGATTCCATCCCCTCCCAGAGAAGGTGGCAGCCGTTCAGAAATTCCCCGCGCCCTCGACCGTCAAGGCTCTGCAGGAATTCTTGGGCATGATCAACTATTATCACCGTTTTCTGCCAGCCATTGCCACCACTCTTGCTCCCCTCTACGCCTCCCTCAAGGGCAAGCCAAAGGACCTGAAGTGGGGTCCCCTTCAAGAAGCAGCCTTCTGTAATGCAAAGAAGGCCCTATCAACTGCTGCGGCTCTCACTTTTCCTATCCCACACGCCCCTCTCTTTCTCTCCACCGATGCCAGCGACGTCGCTATTGGTGCAGTACGCCTTCCTGCGCAACGACACTAGCAAGCCACCACTAACGCCCCCTTACACGGGCCCTTTCCTTGTGATCCGACGCAGTCCGAAAGCATTCTTACTAAACATTCGGGGCAAAGAAGACTGGGTCTCCATTGATCGTCTAAAACCTGCTTATCTTCTGCCAGATGACCCGCCTACAGTTCGCCTCTCTAGATCAGGGCGCCCTATTTAACATGTGCAGTATGTCATTTTTAGGGGGGGAGCCATGTACCAACCGTGTGGCACACAATTGTACATAATTATGTTGTATATATTATGCTTGTATCTGCGCTCTTCCCTCGCACTAAAAGGAACCTGAATGATCATGTCTCCGTTTTGCTCAGTAACATTGTCTCTCTCTCGAACAGGTCATGTCCTGTTGCCTTGGGGTTTTGTATATAAAGAAGAGTGTTCCTTAATAAAACTCAGTTGATTGCATCCTGCCTTTGAGTTAACAACTCCTCTCTCGGCCCGTCACATTGGTGACCCCGGAAGTCGACTCGCTCCCACTGCCTTCCACCCCCACCTCCCTCGCCCCTCCATCGTTGGTACAATGACGGAGACAGACTCTACTCCAGCAGTTGGCGCCACCCCATTGAAACTTTCACCGTTCGCCACCGGAGAAGCGTTTGCTTGGTTTCAGCGCTCGGAAGTCCAGTTTCGTATCAGGGGCGTGACTCGCTCAACCACCAAAGCGGATTATGTTCTCGCGGCGATACCCGAGGACACCTTCCCAGAAATATCCGACTGGCTTTGTGAACAGGGAGACACCCCAATAGCGTATGAAGCTCTCAAAACATACCTTCTGCAGCAGTACTCGCCGTCACCAGCCGCCCGTATAGCAAAGCTTTTTCTGCTCTCGCAACAACCGTTGGGGGACCAAAGGGCTTCGCTTGCCCTCAGGGAAATGACCAGTATCGCTCGCCTTCAACCTGCCGCAGACGGCTCTCCTCGTGAGGTGAACCTACTTCGTGCCCTTTGGATACGCCGTTTATCCGAACCTGTACGCGCTGCCATACCCGATGTCGATAGTTTACCCATAAAGGACTTGATGACCAAAGCCGACGCCCTCATGGACAGCCACTTCAAGACCTCCATCAACGCCTCCACCCCTGACTACGAGGATGCCTATTCAACGTCACCCGAAGCTGACAGGAATACCGTAGGACATACACGCCTACCCCGTGACGTGCCGAAGCGGCGACAAAGCCGCCCACCACCCACCAATCGCTCGCGCCCCAACGAACGACTTCTACAGCCACTTACTACCTCCCATCCGCCGCAGTTTTGCTACTACCACTGCAGATTCGGGGCAACCGCGAAGAAATGTGCCAAGGATTGTCAGTGGCCAAAAAACGTGTAAGCAGGCCATCACTTGTGGCGGTGGCCTCCCATGTTTCTAACATTTTCTTTTTACAGGATGCAGGAACGGGCGTGCGATTTTTGGTAGACACGGGTGCTTGTCGTTCTCTTTTGCCAAGGAAACTCTTCAAGGCACGACCTACTCTGTCTACATCTGCCGACGTCCGCTTAGTAGCTGCCAACGGATCTGCGATACCCACCTACGGTTACGAGAACCTCACATTATCATTCGGAAACAGTAAATTCAATTGGAAGTTTCTCGTTGCTGACGTCACAATGCCAATCTTCGGTGCGGATTTCCTCTCTCATTTCCACCTTCTGGTCGATGTCGCCCACCGACGATTGGTCAACGCAGACTCGTACTTGTCGACACCTCTTCTACCAGCCCCCTTTAACCTCGCTCTCCACATCAGCGCACCCACGGATGCCTACGCCCACCTCCTCACGTCGTACCCGGAAGTTTTCCGTCCAGAACTTCGCCAAACGCCCACGGTTCCTGCCAAGCACGGTATTTATCACCATATCAAGACGATGGGACCCCCAGTCTTCGCAAAATTCAGACGTCTGGCACCGGAACGATTGGCAGCCGCCAAACAGACGTTCGCCGAAATGGAGAAAATGGGCCTTTGCCAAAAGGCCTCCAGCCCATGGTCGTCACTCTTACAAATCGTTCTGAAGAAAGACGGCTCCCTCCGTCCGTGTGGGGATTACAGGCGCCTGAACATGCAAACAGAACCGGATCACTACCCCCTCCCAAACATTGCCGATGTGACCTCCTACCTGCACAAAGCGAAGGTTTTTTCTACGCTCGACCTCCTGAAGGGGTATTATCAGGTGCCTATGAACCCAGAAGACATCCCCAAGACCGCCATCACCACTCTGTTTGGTACATACACCTTCAATTACTCCTGTTTTGGCCTTCGTAATGCTGGGGCAACGTTTCAACGTCTCATGGATGGCATCTTAGGGGACCTCCCTTTCTGTGTATGTTATGTGGACGACATACTTGTGTTCTCCTCCTCAAAAGAGGAACACCTCCGTCACCTACGCATCGTGCTCGACCGCCTGCAACAAAACGGCCTTGTAGTCCGGTACGACAAGTGTACCTTTGGCGCCAACGAAGTGTCGTTCTTAGGGCATCGTATTACTCCTGAAGGATTCCATCCCCTCCCAGAGAAGGTGGCAGCCGTTCAGAACTTCCCCGCGCCCTCGAATGTCAAGGCTCTGCAGGAATTCTTGGGCATGATCAACTATTATCACCGTTTTCTGCCAGCCATTGCCGCCACTCTTGCTCCCCTCTACGCCTCCCTCAAGGGCAAGCCAAAGGACCTGAAGTGGGGTCCCCTTCAAGAAGCAGCCTTCTGCAATGCAAAGAAGGCCCTATCAACTGCTGCGGCTCTCACTTTTCCTATCCCACACGCCCCTCTCCTTCTCTCCACCGATGCCAGCGACGTCGCTATTGGTGCAGTACGCCTTCCTGCGCAACGACACTAGCAAGCCACCACTAACGCCCCCTTACACGGGCCCTTTCCTTGTGATCCGACGCAGACCGAAAGCATTCTTACTAAACATTCGGGGCAAAGAAGACTGGGTCTCCATTGATCGTCTAAAACCTGCTTATCTTCTGCCAGATGACCCGCCTACAGTTCGCCTCTCTAGATCAGGGTGCCCTATTTAACATGTGCAGTATGTCATTTTTAGGGGGGGAGCCATGTACCAACCGTGTGGCACACAATTGTACATAATTATGTTGTATATATTATGCTTGTATCTGCGCTCTTCCCTCGCACTAAAAAGAACCTGAATGATCATGTCTCCGTTTTGCTCAATAACATTGTCTCTCTCTCGAACAGGTCATGTCCTGTTGCCTTGGGGTTTTGTATATAAAGAAGAGTGTTCCTTAATAAAACTCAGTTGATTGCATCCTGCCTTTGAGTTAACAACTCCTCTCTCGGCCCGTCACATTCTATACCTACTCAGGCGCTGGTACCCACTTTTAACAGGTGCTATCCACAGACCTAGCAATCGTTAACCAAGTGCTCCATTGTTCGGTTCAGACTATCACTTTGCTGATTGCACTTTCGAGAGAGAGAGAGCGAAACCTTTACTTTGCTGATTGCACTCTCGAGAGAGAACAAAACCTTTACCTTGCTGATTGCACTTTCGAGAGAGAGCAAAACCTTCACTTTGCTGATTGCACTTTCGAGAGAGAGAGAGAGAGAGAGAGAGAGAGAGAGAGAGAGAGAGAGAGAGAGAGAGAGAGAGCAAAACCTTTACCTTGCTGATTGCACTTTCGAGAGAGAGCAAAACCTTCACTTTGCTGATTGCACTTTCGAGAGAGAGAGAGCAAAACCTTTACTTTGCTGATTGCACTTTCGAGAGAGAGAGAGCAAAACCTTTACTTTGCTGATTGCACTTTCGAGAGAGAGAGAGAGCAAAACCTTTACTTTGTTGATTGCACTTTCGAGAGAGAGAGCAAAACCTTCACTTTGATGATTGCACTTTCGAGAGAGAGAGAGAGCAAAACCTTTACTTTGCTGATTGCACTTTCGAGAGAGAGAGCAAAACCTTCACTTTGCTGATTGCACTTTCGAGAGAGAGAGAGAGAGAGAGAGAGAGAGAGAGAGAGAGAGAGAGAGAGAGAGAGAGAGAGCAAAACCTTCACTTTGCTGATTGCACTTTCGAGAGAGAGGAAAACCTTCACTTTGCTGATTGCACTTTCGAGAGAGAGCAAAACCTTCACTTTGCTGATTGCACTTTCGAGAGAGAGCAAAACCTTTACTTTGCTGATTGCACTTTAGAGAGAGAGGAAAACCTTCACTTTGTTGATTGCACTTTCGAGAGAGAGCAAAACCTTTACTTTGCTGATTGCACTTTCGAGAGAGAGAGAGAGAGAGAGAGAGAGAGAGAGAGAGAGAGAGAGAGAGAGAGAGAGAGAGAGAGAGAGCAAAACCTTCACTTTGCTGATTGCACTTTCGAGAGAG
>NC_090757.1:18737630-18752630 GCF_036898095.1 Palaemon carinicauda
TAATGTCTGCTTAATTTTATTTTTTTAGAATGTTTAATTGGCAAAAAGAATAATTGATCGTAATTAAAAATAAAAACTAAAAGAAAAAATAAATTAATGCGTAGCTCGAGTTATTGTTGATAACTCCTTAATTTAATTTTTTGAGATTTTTCGATTGGCAGAGAAGATAATAGGTTGGTAATAAAAATTAAAAAGGAAAAAGTGAACAAATGAACAAATTTAGATGTAGTTAAGTCACACCATCGTTTTCCCATAAGAGTTCCTGCAAATTAGTTCTAATTCTCAAAAGTTCTTTCGTTTAAATTCTTATTCTTGAGATTTGTTTGTTACCAAAAGATATCAATCTTATATTCAATGATATTCACGGGGAATTAAATGCAAATTCAAGTCCATTTCTAGACAGCTTTGGTCTTTCGTTTTACATAACAGTCCTCACACACGCTCTTTTTTCAAAAGCTCTTTAGTATATATATATATTTTTTTTAGTTTTATTTACTTCCCTCTTTTTCCATTTTTTTTTTAATGTTCCGTGGTGATATTTATGCCTGACTAAACTTTATTATTTCATCGGTATCAACATTGCAAACATAATACATTTAAACATTATTCATTAACTATTTTGTAACTTTGGTGATATGTAATTCATACGTTATTCCACGGGTAATGACAAGGAAATGTAATCCTAGTCTTATATCTATAAGGGATTATGTACATAGAGTACGTCTTTGATATAATTATTAATAAGTTTCTGCGCCAATGACCTTCAATGTCAGGATGCCAGACAATTTCAAATCAGTCAATCAATCAATCAATCATCAAGTTCATTTTTCATGTACACTTAACATTCGTCGTCATAGATTGCTGAGGGTTGAACAGCCTGCGGTTATAGACCCCAAGAAAGTTGAAGTTGATGTTTGATCATTGTTTGTCATTGACAGTTTTCTATTGATTAGAGAAAGTAAAATAGTTTACATCCATAAAGTTAATATTTATATTGTAAAACATGTTACATTTGGAATCGATGGCCTATCTGCGTCGTTGTTCCTAGCTACACTGTTAGAAAAAACAGTAATTTTTATTGAAAATTCTCCGTAAATATATACTGTTCTCAAACCTATTTCAGTAAAATATAGGCGACCGTGATTTTACCTTACTTTGTTAATATCTTTTACGGGTTGGGGATCGTAATATCACTCGTTTACGTCAATATAACCATTTTTAAAACGGTAAAAATTCTGGTATAAATGTTGCCAGACTTTTACTGTTTTTTTATGCAAATTTTTAAGAGTGTATGTTTGCTTTTCGAATACTGCGGCTCGGTCATGTAAACGCACTCCTTGAATTGGAAGCATGATTGGTATTCCATACTATTATATAGATGTTGATATTTTCTGGTTCAAAATGACTTCTATGTACGTGTTGTGCACCTTACCTATTCTTACAACAACGACAAAAGTAACAATTTCTAGTCCATTGCAGGACAAAGGCCTCTGACTTGTCAATTCAATTCACTCTTCATATATTGTCTTATATCTCATACTGTACATGTTAATCTATGAACAATCCTTAATAGCGAAAATCAAGCTTATAAAATCTCATAATGAAAGATGTTACTACCATTATCCTGCAAAAGCAAATACAACACTGCTTATAAATCATATTTTACTGCTCCCCCCAAAAAAAAGAAATAAACTCTTAAATGAAAAGACAGGCACACAAATGAGAACAAAAATTTAAAATTCACAATTTTAATTTCATGAATCATTATCGCAGACGTGCAACGCGAACTTGCATGCGAGCCATTCTGACACAACATGCAGGGGATTTCCTATTTGCAAAAGATAATAAATGATTCTGGTAGAATCATTGTTTGGCGCAGTGTTAGTTGTATCTGGGTCCGAGTCAGTTTACCCAGGCAAATAACACCAATCAAGACTATCTACGAAGCAATACGAACAGAAACATGGATCGTGAACAAGGCAGCGGCCCATTGCATGCAGGTTTTCGAGTTATTCCTGCAATTGTCACTGGTAAACAGTTCAGAACAATGCTTGGAATCAAAATCTCTTGTAACAGGAAATAGGATATATTAGGCCAGGTCTGTTTAGAGTAAATTCATCTAAGCAACGTTGAGATACTACCGCTAGAGAGTTATGGGGGTCTTTTGACTTCCCAGACAGTACTACATTGGATCTTTCTCTCTGGTTACGATTAATTTTCCCCTTGCCTATACACACACACACACACACACACTCTAAATAGTCTGGCCTACTCTTTACATATTCTCCTGTCCTCATACAGCTGACAATACAGATTACCAAACAATTCTTTCTTCACTTGAGGGGTTACTGCACTGTAATTGTTCAATGGCCACTTTCCTATTGGTAAAGGTAGAAAAGACTCTTTAGCCATGGTAAACAACTCTTCTGGGAGAAGGACACGCCAAAATAAAGCCATTTTTCTCTAATCTTAGGTAGTACCATAGCCTCAGCACCATGGTCTTCCACTTCTCTTGCTCGATGGTACACTCGAGCACACTATTCTTATTTCCCTTCCGCTTGTTTTGTTAAGTGTTTATAGTTTATATAGGAGATATTTATTTTAATGTTGTTACAATTCTTAAAATATTTTTTTCCCTTTTTTTTTTCCTTTCCTCTCTGGACTATTTTCCCTGTTGGGGCCCTTGGGCTTATAGCATCTTGCATTTCCAACTACGGTTGTGGCTTAGCAAATAATAATAATAATAATAATAATAATAATAATAATAATAATAATAATAATAATAATAATAATAATAATATGATTTGCAAGTGCTTAGATTTTTTTTTCAGTGGATATTTTGAAAATTTGTTTTACCGTTAAAGCTATTTATTCCAATATTATTTAGTATTTTCCAAAATTTTCTTTTACTCCTGCCTTTTTACATCAACTTCTCGTTGTAAGTGAATCTGTGATTCCTGTAAAAGACGGGATCGGATAACCCTTTTCTCTCTATCACTATCGATATATCTCTACATCTGTCCGTCTGTATGTATGTTTCTGTCTCTCTGTTTGTTCTGTCTGTGCAAATTTATTTCCTTAACTACTTCGGTTTCCAACTTCCATGAAATGCTCTCTCTCTCTCTCTCTCTCTCTCTCTCTCTCTCTCTCTCTCTCTCTCTCTCTCTCTCTCTCTCTCTCTCTCTCTCCAGAATATTTTTTTTTAAACTTAAAATGTTTTTTATAGTCTATGTATATTAGTGACTTAATCATACACTCTATCTCGTCTTTTCATGTAATGAAACTTCATCTCAAACTGTTTTTCTATTAATAAATTCACTGTAGATTGTCCTTAAATATGTTTTTTTTTATTCATAGAAGCACTGTGAATTGCCCCTAACTATGTTTTTCTATAGATATATTCACTGAAAATTGAACACGAATATGTTAATCTACAGATATATTATCTGTAGATTGCCTCTAAATGTCTTTTTTTCTATTAATAAATTCACATTAGATTGCGCATAAATATTTTTCTATTGATAGATTCACTGTAGTTTCCCTATAAGTAATTCTCTATTGCAAATATGTTTTCATATTAATAGATTCACTGCTGGCTGCCCATAGATATGTTTTTCTATTGGTAGATTCGTTTTAGATTGCCCCTAAATATTGTTTTCTTTTCATAGAATCACTGTAAATTAAACCTAAATATGTTTTATATGGATAGATTCACTGTAGATTGTACCTAAATATTTTTTTCTTGTTAGATTCACTGTAGATTGTACCTAAATATTTTTTTCTTGTTATATTCACTGTAGATTGTTCCTAAATATGTTTTTCTATTGATAGATTCACTGTAGATTGCCCCTAAATATGTTTTTCTCTTGATAGATTCACTGTAAATTGCCCCTAAATATTTTTCTATTGATAGCCTCACTGTAGATTGCCCCTAGATATGTTTTTCTATTGATAAATTCACTGAAGATTGCCCCTAAATATTTTTCTCTTGATAGATTCACTGTAGATTGCCCCTAAATATTTTTCTCTTGATAGATTCACTGTAGATTGCCCCTAAATATTTTTCTCTTGATAGATTCACTGTAGATTGCCCCTAAATATGTTTTTCTTGATAGATTCACTGTAGATTGCCCCTAAATATGTTTTTCTATTGATAGATTCACAGTAGCTTGCCACTCATATACCTTATATCATTTGATAACATTCTCAAATATCCTATTCAGCAATGAAAAAAAAAATTATCATGGCTCCGACAGTAAAGCTGAAATGACTTTGACGAGAGCAAAAGTTGTATTATTTCTTTGTAAGTTGAAAGTCAGACGATAAAGTTAAATAAGAATATATTTTTTAATGAAATCCGTTAGTAGAGGAGACAAAGTTGGGAAGGGAAGTTGAGAATTAAGAACGAAAAGTTTTAGGTTTTTTTTTTGCCCGTAGAGAATTCTCTTGGACTGAGGAGGTTTAATTTTGTGAGAGAAAATTTACTTTTATTTCTAGCTAATAAATTTGAGTGGACTGAGGAGGTTTAATTTTGTGAGAGAAAATTTACTTTTATTTCTAGCTAATAAATTTGAGTGCCCAAATGAATTCAGTAAAGAAATAAAAGAAAAAATTACATAATGAAAAGAAAGCTTCAATTTTTTTTCTGTTGATATTAATAATGAAGCCCTATAGATATTAAAAGAAGCTGAATGAAGCTAAAGTTTTTTGAAAAGGCTAGTGTTTAATATTTGCAACTATGACGAATATAAAGATTTATATTGTTTATTCAATCCTTTCTTAAATGTTTTTGGTTATCTCTTAGAGTTCATATTGTGTAGCTTATCATGATCTCCTATAGTTTCTTATAGAATTGTAATCATCATTATCATCATCATCATCATCATCTCCTTCTACGCCTATTGACGCCAAGGCCCTCGGTTAGATTTCTTCAGTCGTCTCTTATCTTGAGCTTTTAATTCAACACTTCTCCACTCATCATCTCCTACTTAACGCTTCAAAATTCTCAGCCATGTAGGCTTCAGTCTTCCTACTCTTCCAGTGCTTTGTGGAGCTCAGTTAAGCATTAGGTGCACCAATCTCTCTTGGGGAGTGCGAAGAGCATGTCCAAACCATCTCATATAACTTTTAATTTTATTTTTCCTATTCATTCGTTTTCCATTATATTTATAAGTTTAAAGTTTAAAACCCACTCATGAATGACAGAGGCAAGTAACAGTGACATTGCCATATCAAGCAGGACAATGCACTAGAGACTGACCATATATACATACGAGCAGCGGCCAAGCCCCTCTCCACCCAAGCTAGGACCAAGGATGGCCTGGTAATGGCTGCTGATGACTCAGCAGATAGACCTATAGGCTTCCCCAAAGCCCTCATCTTTAGCTCGCAAGGATGATGAACTTGCAACGACCAAAGAAACTAACGAGTTTGAGCGGAACTCGGACCCCAATCTGGCGTTTACCAGTCAGGGAATTTACCACATCGGCCACCGCAACCCTTTGCTTGTATGAAAAGCACACTTGTTTACCCTTAAACAAAAATGGCTTAAAATCCCGCTATATCTCTCAGATCCACCCATTGGTGGATAAATGGTCATCTTGTAATTCTACAAGTAGGAGGGATACCATTATTTTACTAGGCTGCGTATTGGCCATACACATGCAACGCACAATTATTTAATGAAGGGTGGGGAAGGGAGACAGGCCCCTCTTTGTAATACCTGTCAAGTGACAATGGATGTTAAAACATATTTTAGTCGATTGTCCTGTTTTTAATCTTCAGAGGAGGACACATTTACTCCAGAATAAACCTTTAAGAGATATACTGGGGGAAAACTGTAATACACTGAACTTGAGAAAATTTATACAAAGTATTGGGTTATATTACGAGCTATAATTGTCTTTATTAATTGATTTATTTATTTTACCCTTTTAATCCCTATTTATTTCACATCTAGATTTTATTGTATGAAAGTGTTGCGATTTGTATTAAAGGTTAAAATGATACTAAATGGTGTGAGTGTACAGATATGATTGAATGATTTTCGTTATATAGCGCTGAATGGCCTTTGATGCCCCAGTGCTTGGCTTAATGCCTAAATCCTATATTCAATTCAATTCAATACATCTCTCAGATGTAAAAGTATACCTTCCTGGAAGATGTGTAATATCTACAAACAAAATTAAACAGATTGTTTTAAACTGTAAGAATCTGTTATTTTCCTGGCAAATGTAAACGTACAGTACTTAAGGAAACTGTATGTTTTACATCCACCGATTTATCTTTAGAAGAAACAAGAAAATATCAGTTCGTTGCATTTTGATCAAAAGTCATCATGGATTTTGTAGTATGAAAGTGTTGGTTAATTTGGTTACAGATAAGTAAAACATCATTGAAAATTATAATAGACGAAAGCTTTATTTTTGGTTAAAGGTTGTGGTGCCGATCCGGTAACGTCCCTGGTCTGGGGTTCGAGTCTCGCTCAAACTTGTTAGTTCCTTTTGACACTGCAACCTCACTATCCTTGTGAGCCAAGGATTGTGTGTATGGGGGAGCCCATAGCTTTATCTACCGAGTCTTCAGCATTCATTGATTGGCCCTCATTTTGTCCTAGCTTGAGTGGAGAGGTAGCTTAGGCACTGATCATACTGGCCCTCATTTTGTCCTAGCTTGAGTGGAGAGGTAAAAGTGGAGAGGTAGATTAGGCGCTGATCATACTGGCCCTCATTTTGTCCTAGCTTGAGTGGAGAGGTAAAAGTGGAGAGGTAGATTAGGCCCTCATTTTGTCCTAGCTTGAGTAGAGAGGTAGCTTAGGCGCTTATCATATGCACATAACGGCCAGTCTTTAGGGCAATGTCCAGCTTGATAGGGCAATGTCACTGTCCCTTGCCTCTGCGATTCATGAGCGGCCTTTTAAACCTTTAAAGGATGTGGGAAGGGAAGACAGCTATCTCTTGCTTTTGAAGAAGATTTCTTTAGTGGTATTCACAGTATTATGATATTTTGATACGTGTGAAATATGGCTTTTTATCTTCATACTGTCACCTTTTCATTTTTTTTTTCTTTTTACTTGGGTAATTAATAATAATCTTGGATAATATTAACAAGTGAGATACTGATTACTGTTCAGTTCCTTTTGCATCGTTATGTTATTACTCCATTATTAACTGATAGTAATCTTGTTTTACTGAGCGATTGGTAATTAAGGTATAGAAAGGTTAAAGGTATCAGAAGTCAGCTCCTATTTCTTCTGAAGAGAAACCAATTAGAACGCTAGCTGGACAGTAGCTATGTCAGGACACATTCTACTTTCTGTTCCTTGCATTAGCCGAGGCTGAGGAGGGTTGTTTGCGCGTGATCGTGGTAGCTTATTGGAAACAACCCTACCTATAGTCCATTTCTTTTAGCGATGCATATTTGCGCCGACTTGCAGCGGTGCCCTTTTAGCTCGGAAAAGTTTCCTGATCGCTGATTGGTTGGACGAGATAATTCTCACCAATCAGCGATCAGGAAAATTTTCCGATCTAAAAGGGGACCGCTGCGAGTCGGTGCAAATCTGCCTCGATAAATGATATTCTTGGTTTTCTTGAGGAAGATTAAATTATGTGAGATGGTTTGCGTCAATTTTGTACAAGGAAAAATTGAAGAAACTTGTTACAAAGGAATTCCTGTGTTCAACTATTTAATTGACAAAATGTAAATATTGTATTTTGTTATTTTGAATAAAAGTTAAAAAAAAAAAAAAGATAAATGAAATGGACTATAGTTATCTTCTTGACTGGAGTTTGAGACACGTTCAAGCTCGATAGTTTCTTGTAGTGTCCTCAACTTCACCTATAGATCACTGTCCCATGCCTGCCATTCATGAGTTACCTTTAAACCTTTAGACTAGTTACCTAATGCGCTATAAATTCCATGAACAATTATGATCATGAATTTACCTTTGAGTATATTATTCTTGATGGTATCGTTGACAGTTTTGTGTTGATTATAGAATGAATAACCACTTATATTCATAAGCTCGTGAAACATTTGTAGCATGAAGTAAAATCTAACAACAATACGTTAAGCCTTAGAAATGTTACTTTTGGAATCATTGGCCTTTTTGTGAAACTGTTTTTTGCTTTAACTGCAAACACTTGAACAAGGTTACACCTGGCTGGGATTTTTTTCAGTTGGGGAGGGTTATTATTATTATTATTATTATTATTAATGTAAGGCAAATTTGGAACATAGAAAATTTAACAACCCAAACATACATACATACATGCATACATACATGCACACACACACACACACACCCATATATATATATATATATATATATATATATATATATATATATATATATATATATATATATATATATATATATATATATATATATATATATATATATATATATAATGTGTGTGTGCGTGTGTGTGCACACGCGCGAGCCTGCCTGCTATTATTACGTTTCCTATAGTGTTTGTAAAGGTAGGTGTAAGGAATGTTTATTGGTGTCAATATGGAAATTTTGATAACTTTGACAGTAAAACTTCAGAAGGGGGGAAAAGTTGTGGATCTGAAAGACAGCGCTTGGCTCGTAAATAACAAGTAAGATGATACCATGTTCAGGTAGTAGGTTGACAAGGGCACCAGCCATCCGTTGGGAGACTAACGCTTAAGAGTTATTGGGTCCTTTGGTCAGACAGTACTATATAGGATCCTTCTCTCTGGTTACGGCATTTTCCCTTTGCCTACACACCGAATAGTCTGGCATATTTTTACATATTCTCCTCTCTCCTCATACGCCTGACAACACTGAGATTACCAAATAATTTTGCTCTCAAGGGGTTAATTGTTCAGTGAATACTTTTCTCTTGGTAAGGGCAGAAGAGACTCTTTAGCCCTGGTAAGCAGCTCTTCTAGGAGGAGGAGAAGGAACTATTGTTCTCTAGTCTTGGGCAGTGCCATAGCCTCTGTACCATGGTCTTCCGCTTTCTTGGGTTATAGTTCCCTTGCTTAAGGGTACACTCGGGCACAGTATTCTATTTCATTTCACTTCCTCTTATTTCGTTGCAGTTTTTATAGTTTATATATGAAATATTTATTATAATTATTAATTAATTCTCTTTTTCCTGGTTTCCTTTCCTCACTGGGCTATTTTCCCTGTTGGGGTGCTTGGGCTTATAGCATCTTTATTTTTCAACTAGGGTTGTAGCTTACCAAGTAATAATAATAATAATAATAATAATAATGATAATGCATGGAAAAATTATTCTTAATAATTCCACTTTGTTGATGTTAAATCAGATTTAGATTTTCCTGAAGTAATATATAACAGCTCATTTACGGCTTTAGTATTTATTTGATACTTTGATTATCTTAACTGAATACGTGAATGCTGAAAATGCTTTTAATCTCATGAATATAATTTTTATAATTGTGTGTGTGGGGGGGGGGTTGTTTAAGGTGAAGCGTATAGGCCTACACTTGGGGAAGTGTTTAGTTTAACATGATGTGGATAAACTTACACGTAGTATTTAGCTTTACGTGATGGGGATAGACCTACATGTGGAAAAGTGTTTAGCTTTATGTGATGGGGATAGGCATAAACGTGGAGAAGTGTAGCTTTACGTGATAGGGATAGGACTACGCGTTGAGAAGTGTAGCTTTACTTGGTGGGGATAGACCTTCATGTGGAAAAGTGTTTAGCTCTATGTGATGGGTATAGGCCTAAACGTGGAGAAGTGTAGTTTTACGGGATGGGGATAAGCCTACACGTGGAAAAAGTGTTTAGCTTTACGTGATGGGTATAGATCTACATGTATAAAAGTGGTTAGTTTTAGTGAATGAAATAACTTCACACATTGAAAAGTGTTTAGCTTTACGTGATGGGGATAGGCCTACACGTGGAGAAGTGTTTAGCTTTATGTGATAGGGATAGGACTACCCGCAGTTAAGTGTAGCTTTACGTGGTGGGGATAAGCCTACATATTTGGATATGTTTAGCTTTACGTGATGGGGATAGGCCTGCACATGGAGAAGTGTTTAGCTTTATCTGATAGGGATAGGACTACACGTGGAGAAATGTAGCTTTATGTGATAGGGATAGGACTACACGTAGAGAAGTGTAGCTTTATGTGATAGGGATAGGACTACACGTGGAGAAATGTAGCTTTATGTGATAGGGATAGGACTACACGTAGAGAAGTGTAGCTTTATGTGATAGGGATAGGACTACACGTGGAGAAGTGTAGCTTTATGTGATAGGGATAGGACTACACGTGAAGAAGTGTAGCTTTATGTGATAGGGATAGGACTACACATGGAGAAGTGTAGCTTTATGTGATAGGGATAGGACTACACGTGGAGAAGTGTAGCTTTATGTGATAGGGATAGGACTACACGTGAAGAAGTGTAGCTTTATGTGATAGGGATAGGACTACACGTGGAGAAGTGTAGCTTTATGTGATAGGGATAGGACTACACGTAGAGAAGTGTAGCTTTATGTGATAGGGATAGGACTACACGTGGAGAAGTGTAGCTTTATGTGATAGGGATAGGACTACACGTGGTGAAGTGTAGCTTTATGTGATAGGGATAGGACTACACGTGGAGAAGTGTAGCTTTATGTGATAGGGATAGGACTACACGTGGAGAAGTGTAGCTTTATGTGATAGGGATAGGACTACACGTGAAGAAGTGTAGCTTTATGTGATAGGGATAGGACTACACATGGAGAAGTGTAGCTTTATGTGATAGGGATAGGACTACACGTGGAGAAGTGTAGCTTTATGTGATAGGGATAGGACTACACGTGAAGAAGTGTAGCTTTATGTGATAGGGATAGGACTACACGTGAAGTGTAGCTTTATGTGATAGGGATAGGACTACACATGGAGAAGTGTAGCTTTATGTGATAGGGATATGACTACACGTAGAGAAGTGTAGCTTTATGTGATAGGGATAGGACTACACGTGAAGAAGTGTAGCTTTATGTGATAGGGATAGGACTACACGTGAAGAAGTGTAGCTTTATGTGATAGGGATAGGACTACACATGGAGAAGTGTAGCTTTATGTGATAAGGATAGGACTACACGTAGAGAAGTGTAGCTTTATGTGATAGGGATAGGACTACACGTGGAGAAGTGTAGCTTTATGTGATAGGGATAGGACTACACGTGGTGAAGTGTAGCTTTATGTGATAGGGATAGGACTACACGTGAAGAAGTGTAGCTTTATGTGATAGGGATAGGACTACACGTGGAGAAGTGTAGCTTTATGTGATAGGGATAGGACTACACGTGAAGAAGTGTAGCTTTATGTGATAGGGATAGGACTACACGTGGTGAAGTGTAGCTTTATGTGATAGGGATAGGACTACACGTGAAGAAGTGTAGCTTTATGTGATAGGGATAGGACTACACGTGGAGAAGTGTAGCTTTATGTGATAGGGATAGGACTACACGTGAAGAAATGTTTAGCTTTACGTGATGGGGATACGCCCACACGTGGAGAAGTGTAGCTTTACGTGATAGGGATAGGACTACACGTGAAGTGTAGCTTTAAGTGATAGGGAAAGGACTACACGTGGAGAAGTGTAGCTTTACGTGTTAGGGATACGCCTACACAAGACAGAGATGTCAATTACTAGGTTGCATTGTGACCGTTATTTAATAAAATATAAAATCAACTTTTATATATCAAGTAAAAAGGCTCTAGTGAGTTGGGAAATATAGTATCATTTATACTGTTATTTTATTATCCTCATTTCCTGTAATGTTCCTGAAATTTATTTTGTTTTGCTAGCGAGGATATCAATATATTTTTAATTAAAGTTGTTATGAAAAGAGGTTACTTTAAAGATGAATGATATTATAAATGACAGATAAGCATTTGGAATAGCATGCCGAGATTATGTTGTATTATTACGAAGCAAGTGAATAAAGTATGGAAATCATTCAGATCAGAGTTAATGCTGTACAACGTTCGCGTGGAATATGCATAAGCAAAATTAGCAAATGATTATTTTATAACCGTAGTTCTAATGTTTATTCAAAGAGTTTGCGTTCTTCCTCCTGCGCTTTTGACGCCGCTCTTGTTTTCTCTTTATATCTACGCAGGTGACAGGATTGCAGTCCACTTTCCATGTTGCAGGGGGACTGTCATGTATTGATTGACAAGCCCGCAAACACGGATCTAAGACGAGCGAGGCGCTTGGAGAGTTTATCGTCAGAATACGATAACTATTATCCAGGGTACGATACGATTCTATTTCGGTTTTTGTTTTGTTTACATTATTCCTTTCCCAGTTGTGATGTTTCCGTTGTAGCGTTTTCTGAATGGTCGTGAAAAAACGTTCTTGTAAATATATTAAGAGTATTTTTTATACTTGTTAGAGTGAGCTCTGGAAGTAGAAATTGAAATATTTATGATGGTACTCGTATCCATTAATCTGTGGGGAATTCTAGAGTTGGAGGCTATTGTTACACACACACACACACACACACACACACACACACACACACACACACATATATATATATATATATATATATATATATATATATATATATATATATATATATATATGTGTGTGTGTGTGTGTGTATATATAAATATATACATTATATGTATTACATATATATATATATATATATAATATATATATATATATATATATATATATATATATATATATATATATATATATGTGTGTGTGTGTGTGTGTATAAATATATATATATATATATATATATATATATATATATATATATATATATATATATATATGTGTGTGTGTGTTTGTGTATATATATATATATATATATATATATATATATATATATATATATATATATATAAATCAGATGTGTGTATATATATACATATATATATATATATATATATATATATATATATATATATATATATATATATATATATATATATATATATAGTCAGTATTTACAAGATATAAATAAATTAACACTACGTATAGGGTAACCAGTAGACAATCTTCTCACAGCAACAAGCATCATTGTTTATTTGTCTCTATAATAACTTGTACCATGGGATGATTTAATTAATATTCCATTGGTACTTCAATTAGAAATATATGCAGTTTAGTTTGTATCCGATAAGTTATGAATTTACAATATTTAATATTCTAATAATTTCACTACGTTAAAAAGTAAAATAGAAATGTTTTCTAAATATGTTGTATTTGGATTCGTACATATATTTTACAAGTAATAAATCTACGTTGTTTTAAACATGAACAAAAAATATATTTCTTTCATAAAAGCAATTGTATGAAGATTGTTTGAGCTTCATGCGAGGGAGTCGCCAACACTCAACTGTCATGTATAAAAAAAAGAAAGAAAGAAAAAAGATGCAATTGTAGGTCAGCAGTTTCCAAAGTCTGACTGACAAGGCAAAGTTTTGCTGAGTTGAAAAGTGGTGTTTCTGTGTGCAAGAGGAATATTTTGGGAGGTCAAAAATATTCCAGGTCTAAAATATTTTGGTAGGTATGAAATATTTTAGGGGATCTAAAATATTTCAGGGGGTCAGATATATTTTGGAAGGTCTAAAATATTTTGGGTGGTATGAAATATTTGAGGATGTCTAAAATATTTTTGGGAGGTCTAAAATATCCGGGGAGGTCTAAAATATTTCGGGAGGTCTGATATGTTTTGGGAGGTCTAAAATATTTTGGGAGGTATGAAATATTTGAGGATGTCTAAAATATTTTGGGGAGGTCTAAAATATTTCGGGAGGTCTAAAATATTTTGGGAGGTCTAAAATATTTCGGGAGGTCTAGAATACTTTGGGAGGTCTAAAATATTTTGGGAAGTCTAGAATATCTGTGGAGGTTTAAAATATTTTAGGAGGTCTAAAATATTTGGGGAGGTTTAAAATATCCAGGAAGGTTAAGATATTTTGAGAGGTGTGAAATATTTTGGGAGGTTTGAAATAGTTAAGAGGTTAAGATATTTTGGGATGTTTAAAATATTTTTGGAGGTCTAAGATACTCTTGGTCTGAAATATTTTGGGAGGTCTAAGATATTTTGGCAGGTCTGAAACATTTTGGGAGGTCTAAAATATTCTGGGATGGTAAAGATGG
This sequence comes from Palaemon carinicauda, assembly GCF_036898095.1. Classification (NCBI taxonomy): domain Eukaryota; kingdom Metazoa; phylum Arthropoda; class Malacostraca; order Decapoda; family Palaemonidae; genus Palaemon; species Palaemon carinicauda. Next base: position 18,751,749 of record NC_090757.1, read on the forward strand.
TAATAACATTGTTGTGGTAAAACTGCATATACTCATTTCAACGTTCACATATTTCCGTATTATAAATTGTATCACCTGAATAGTGCAGCCTTCTAGTATATCTGAAAATATTTATGGCGGTGAGGCTGCAGCCCTCATACCCAAAGGGATACTGGTGCTGATATTCTGGAATAAAACGTGGTCATATTAATTTGAGGTCCGAGCATGAACCAATTAATCACGCCCATCACATTTCAGCCCGTAGTGGTGGTAGGATCGTGTGTTCGTGTTTTGTCAATCTGAGAAGGGTCTGACCTTTAATAAATCAATATACATACACACACACACACACACACACACAACAATTAATGCATTCGTTTCAACTCAACTACAGGTCAAAGACCTTAGACATATCAGTCCAAGTCTGGGGTTTAGCCAGTTTTCATCACCTCTCTGCTCAGTGCGAAATGGTGATGGTGGGAGATGTTCGTCCGATCGCTCACAGTAAACCAACCTTGTATGGGTGACCCTGACTAGTACAGCTTTGCCGAGCATGGTCGTACAAATACTTGTTCATCACGTTAAGGCAACCTCACTCAGAAAGGTGTGTGTGTATATATATATATATATATATATATATATATATATATATATATATATATATATATATATATATATATATATAATATATATATATATATATATATATATATATGCACAATTGTAGTTGCCGAGCTATGGCCAAGTATTGTGAAATAATCGTCATTCTGATTTTAATAAACAAATTTACTTTAGAGATTAAAAAATTTTTACCTTTGTACCCGTAGACGCCTATTTTATTATTATTACTATTTTTTCTTAAATATGGCCGTTGCTTTGATAATTTTTTTTACAGATGTATTT
>NC_090757.1:18767131-18784631 GCF_036898095.1 Palaemon carinicauda
GATAAAGTTTTTTATAGTTTATATAGGAGATATCTATTTTAATGTTGTTAGTCCTCTTAAAAATACAAGTTTTCCTTGTTTCATTTCCTCACTGGGCTATTTTCCCTCTTGGAGCATCTGGGCTTATAGCATCCTGCTTTTTAACTAGGGTTGTAGCTTAGCAAGTAATAATAATAATAATAATAATAATAATAATAACCATATTAACCATATTAATCATATTAATAATAATAATAATAATAATAATAATAATAATAACCATAACCATAATAATAATAATAAATAATAATAATAATAATAATAATAATAATAATAATAATAGTAATAATAATAATAATAAACTTTGAACTGTATTTTGAGAAATGCAGGTGACCTTGACTGACCTCGACACTAGCTCATATCCCTAGATTACTTATCAACACTATACTTATGAACATTGACGAACCCTTGAAAGGATATCCAATATCCTTTTTTTTTTAATGCAGTAGTTTTCATCGATAAACTTGATTTATTAATGATATCCCTAGTAGCAATGAACGCTTCCTTTAACACTGTTTCATTGCGATTTGAGAAAGAAGCTATTAAGAATTTAAAAATAGATTCTGGGGCTTCAGGAATCAGAATGAGATGTAACAAAAACCCAATATCCTGGTAAAAAAAAAAAAAAAAAAAAAAAAAAAAAAAAAAAAAAAAAAAAAAAAAAAAAAAAAAAAAAATACAGTAAACATTTAGTTAAAGACGGAGAAATAAGACTATTCCTAGAAGGAACTAGAAAGACAATGGCATTGTATGTTAACGATTTCTTAATCAAAGACGAGAAAAATAAGACTATTCCTAGAAGGAACTAGAAAGACAATGGCATTGTATGTTAACGATTTCTTAATCAAAGACGAGAAAAATAAGACTATTCCTAGAAGGAACTATAAAGACAATGGCATTGTATGTTAACGATTTCTTAATCAAAGACGACAAAAATAAGACTATTCCTAGAGGGAACTAGAAAGACAATGACATTGTATATTAACAATAAAAAAATGAATCATACATTTCCCTTTTAAAAACGAAGAATAAGAATTTTCGACCTGATTTTACAGGGACAAAAATCAAGTAAATGCTGATTACCAGTATTGTGAAAATCGTGAATTGGAAAGGTACTATTAACTAGAAAAATCAGCTGATGATCAACAGGCCTAATCCACTTAAAAAGTGAAAAATTCTATTGAATGAAAGCGTTTCTCCGATGTTGTTGTCATTGGAGTCATTTCCTTTAGTTTTTTCAATGGAAGAACAGTTTTTGAAATTTGGTACATAAAATCTACGTCATACTACATTCATATCTAATAACAATTGAGTGGTTGTTTACCTCAAATTATATGATTAGCTTTTTGATGTGTGAGAGAGGAGACTAAATGTTTTATGTGTGTTTACTTGAATTACAATAAGAACAACAGCAAACACTTTAATTACAACAAATAACGATATAATAAAAACATCAGCAATAATTACACCATAAAAACAACTTTAATTACATCAACAACAGTAACTTTAATGACATTAACAACGACAACAAATTACATCACCTACAACAGAAATTTTAACAAATATAAAATATAGCTTAAATTGCAACAACAACAACAACAACAGCAACAACTTGCGTTTATCTTTCGTCAACCAATAGAAGAAATTAACACAGCGAAACCTAATTGTATTTGAACTGTATTTTGGAGAAACAGAGGTGACCCTGACTGACCTAGACACTAGATTACGAATCAACACTATAATCATTGAACATTGACGAACCCTTGAAAGGATATCCATATCCCTTTTTTAAATAGAGTAGTTTTCCTTGATAAATTTGATTTATCAATGATATACTTCGTAGCTACGAAAGTTTCCTTTAACACTATTGCATGGTAATCTGAGAAAGAATCTATTAAGGCTTTGGAAACAAATCAGGGGCTTCAGTAATCAGAAGCTGTAAGGGCACTAAAAAATCAAACCATTGTTCTTTGGGCCTGGGTAGTGCCATAGCCTCTTGCTTGAGGGTACACTCAGTCATCCTATTCTATCTCATTTCTCTTCCTTTTCTTTTAATTATAGTCTATATGAGAAAGATTTGTTCTGATATTATTGTTCTTAAAATATTTTATTTTAATTGTTATTTACTTGTAATTTCCTTATTTACTTTCCTCACTTGGCTATTTTCCTTGTGGGAGCCCACGGGCTTATAACATTCTGCTTTTCCAACTAGGGTTGTAGCTTATCAAGTAATAATAATAATAATAATAATAATAATAATAATAATAATAATAGAAATCCCATGTCCTAGAAAAAAAATCTATTAAGCATAATATATAATACAGTAAATATCTAATCAAAGACGGAGAAAAAAAGACATTCTCTAAAAGTAACGAGCGAGACAATGCCATTGTATATTAAAGAAACAAAAAATTAATCCAGACATTTCCCCTTTGAAAGCGAAGAATAAGAATTTTCGACCTGATTTCACAGAGACATTGGAACGGCATCATTAACTAGAAAAATCAGCTGATGATCAATAGGCCTAATAAGGCCTAATGCACTTAGAAAGTGGAATATTCCGTTGAATGAAAGTCTTTCTCCAATGCTCTTGTCACGGGAGTCATTTCCTTTAATTTTTCAATGGAAGAACAGATTTTGAGATTTAGTAAGAAAAATATGTGTAAGCCTACACCAACATTTACTATTAATTAAGAGCTTGTTTACTTAAAAATATGATTAGCTGGTTCATGTTTGAATGAGGACTAACTGTTTTATTTGCGTTTACTTGAATAACAACAAAAACAACCGCAAACAGTTTAATTATAGTCATAAGAATGACAACGGCATAACAACAACACTAACTACACCAATAACAAAAAACAACTTAAATTACATCAACAACTAAAACTTTATTTCCATCATTAACAACCAAAAAATCAATAACAAAATCAACAATAACTTGAAATATAACAACAACAACCACTAGAATTACAATAACAACTATATTTACAACAAAAGCAACTAGAATTACAGCCACAGTAACAACATGACTACAGCGAAACGTGAATTATAACACCAACTTTATCTAAAACACAACAATAAAAAGCAGCTTGGAATACATCAACAAAAACAACTTTAATTAGAACAAGAAATCCAATCAAAACATCAACAAAAACTTTAATTAAAACCTCGTCATCATCTTCAATTAAAAAATAAAAATTGAATAAGAAAATGACAAACATTTGAATAAAAAATAAATCACTTGAATTAAAACACCAACAACCACCAATTGTATTAAAAAAACAACAGCACGAAGGAAAAAACAACAACAACATGAACGAAAACAACATTATGAATGAATAATACAACATCAACATAAATGAAAACAACAACAGCCGCATGAACGAAAACAATAAGAACAACTTTAACATAAACAACTACAACTTCAATCAAAACGATAAAAAACAACACCTTGAATTAAAACGACAATAAAACAACAAACTGAATTAACAACAACTTGAAAGATAACAATAACAATAACTTGAATAAGAAAAAAAAACAGGAGCTTAAATTGAAATAACAAAAATAACTGCTACTCATAATTTTCATTATAAGCCAAGTGATACACACTCAAAGCTAAAGTAGAAAACAGAGGCGAATTCAGAACAGAAACGGTTAAACAATTAGAACAACTTTAACATAAACAACTACAACTTCAATTAAGACGATAAAAAACAACACCTTGAATTAAAACGACAATAAAACTACAAATTGAATTAACAACAACTTAAAAGATAACAATAACTTGAATAAAAAAAAAACAGGAGCTTAAATTGAAATAACAAAAATAACAGCTACTGTCATTATAAGCCAAGTGATACACACTCAAAGCTAAAGTTGAAAATAGAGCCGAATTCAGAACACAGACGGTTGAATAAGTGATAAACTATAAAAACGAAAAATATCAAAACAATTGAAATGAGACCTGCATAAAAAGTAACATTGAAATTACACAATGTGACTAATTCCAAGCTGCTTAAAAAAAAAAAAAAAAAAAAAAAAAAATTACAATTACAACGGTCCCATTCATAAAAATTTCTTTTACCCTCTCTATTATGTAAGTTTATTTGTAAAATATTTAAGAATTTAGCTCCAGACTGGTATAAAGATAAATTTAATTATATATATATATATATATATATATATATATATATATATATATATATATATATACATATATATATATATATACACATATATATATATATATATATATATATATATATATATATATATATATATATATATATATATATATGAAATTTAAACAATTTACCTTACCTTGCATAAAGTAGTTCTTCCGTTCCATAAAGCCACAGTTTTCGAATTAAATGGTGTAACTTCATCTATTCCACTAATTCATTATATTTATTACACTCTCTGTTTACTATATGGCCATAATTTCCATTTGAAAGTCTTGAGTATAACAAATTTTCGTCCACGTGGTTGATATGTGAAGCACATCTATATACCTCTTGCCAGTACCATAAAACAGTAAAAAATGTATAACTATTAGTGAGGCGTGTGACGGCCGAGAGCAAGGTTATGACTCAAAGGCAAGATGCAATCAACTGAGTAAATTTATTAAAGAACACTCTCCTTTATATACAAAACCTCAAGGCAACAGGAATTTTCATATTCGAGAAACAGACAATGTTAGAGAGGAAACACGCAGACATGTTTTTTTGTTTTTTGTTTTTTTGGTGCGAGGGAAGAGCGCAGATACAAGCATAATATATACAAAATAATTTATGTACGATCGTGTGACACACGGTTGGTACAGGCGACCCAAAGAAGAGCAAAGCCCAATCAAGGGAAGGCATATACATCATTATCGCCTCCTACGCCTATGGACGAAAGGGCCTCGGTTAGAATTCGCCAGGCGTCTCAATCTTGAGCTTTTAATTCAATACTTCTCCATTCATCATCTATTACTTCGCGCTTCAAAGTTCTCACCCATGGAGGCCTGGGTCTTCTATCTCTTCTAATGCCCTGTGGAGCCCACCATACATCATTGGTAATTATATGATGATCTAATTTTATCAAACATATGAACCATGCATTTTTCAAACATATTATCTTGTGCGTTTATGCATTCCTGCCCATTAATATTTGTGCAAACCATTCGTTTCTATTTTGTTATCCCCATGCAATAACCCCGGTTTCCAACTGGGACCAACCATAAATGTGTTTATAGCGGGTAGGGAAACTCATAAACCAGTGGTTTACACAAACTTTGATGCTCAGAAATGGATAAAATATACCATAACCAGAAGGAAATATGTACGAATCATGTACTTGAATTGAAACTTAAGTATCAAATAATGACCCATAATTTCTCCACTTTTAAACCACAACTCTCAGCCACAACCGAACGCAAGAAACACTTTTACTGAATACAATAGAGACTTCTAAGAGGTCTTTCCGTCCTTTGAACGATTAAAGTTTCTCCTTACTGCAGTCAATACTTGTCAAGAGTGAAATCAGCACTTGTCAAGAGTGAAATCAGCACTTGTCAAGTGTATAATAAGCAATTATGTCATTAACGTCTCTTGAAACATTATAATATCTACTGCCGTTTTAACTGTATTTATTTGTATTATTGTCAGTTTGTGTGTTTTTTTTTTTTTTATTATTACCAAGATTTTAACACCTTTATGTAAACCTCTATATTTAATTTTAATTAGTAAATATTAACCTTAGCTAGAAAAAGTATTTGATTTACATTTACGAATTTATATCGTTTGTCATTAATTTCAAACAGATGATGACGATAGCTTCAAAAATTATATACACTACTGTTACTCCAGATATAAAGAGCATTATTGTCACAAACAAACGCGCGCGCGTATGCACACACACAAGCATACACTATATACTGTGTATATATATATACATATATATATATATATATATATATATATATATATATATATATATATATATATATATATATATATATATATATGTACATATATATATGTACATATACATATATTACACACACACACACATATATATATATATATATATATATATATTATATATATATATATATATATATATATATATATATATATATATATATATATATATAGATATACAATTACAAAATTGAGCTCGTCTCCGCCCATTCTTCAAGAATTACAAGTATTAAATTCAGAACTAATGGAGGGTCTGGAAGAATTTTTCCTGGTCAGGGAATATAATAGTAAAATTCAGCAGCATCAGAAAAGATTTTCAATCGTTATTTACTTGTTTTTTTTTTTCACTTATTTGTTTATCTATAAATACATTCTGACCACTTGCTGCCCAAAAGATGATCTTCCCTTCACAAAGCACATAAGCTTTTCCAGGACTTAAAACGATAATAATACTCGCCATGAAGTAACTAAAGATTGCATCGCCTTCCTGATGGCAACATTTCACAACCGGCAAAGCCGAATTTTTACCCCCAAATGGCAACAATTACCACTGAACTCCCATCGCGGTAAAATAGGATACTTTCCCCGCCATTAAGTTGGGCGCAATCCCTGGCTCTTCCCTCGTAAGATATCACATTCAAAGATTCCTTCCCTGGAATATCAAGCAGTTTCTTTTTGCGAGTGAAGGAAGCAATTTCCTGGTCCGCCTTGAGGCGAAGACCCTCCTGCTCTTCAGTTGGGGGAAGCCAAATTGGTGCCGCTCCTGGTTGAAACTTATTCCTTATCGTAGAAGAATGTTGCAAGTGTCTGGTAAATATTCCTCGTGGAAGGGTTCGGTCGTGAAGAGCGATAATATATTCTACGCAGTTTCTTGGAGGGAATTCTAGCATGTTCTGGTTTAGGACAACTGCATAATTGGAATGTGCAGTTTTTTTTTTTTTTTTTTTTTTTTTTTCTTTTTTTTTTTTTCAAAAGTACCGTTGAAAAAACAAAATAGGCAGTAAGCAGCCTCAAATTTTCGTTGAATGTAATTCAAGGAAACATTGGGATGTTTGAAATACATAAACGTTATGAAGATGATCGATATTTTAGTAATTTGGTACCATTTCAAGCGTATATTAGTAATATGCCTCGCCATAGAAGTGTATTATAGGAACAATTGGCTATTATTAATACTCTGGATCTCAAATAATCACCAATCAGGAAAACTTCAGACTAAAAAAAGTTTTCTTTACAACTGGATAATTAAAAAAGCATCGTTTAATTATAGCATTGTAATTGTTCAGTGCCTACTTTCCACTTGGTAACTGTAGACAAGAAAACTATAGTTAGAAGCTCTCCTAGGAGGACACTCCAAAATCAAACCATTGTTCTCTAATCTTGGGTAGTGCCATAACCCTTGTACCATGGTCTTCCACTGTCATGAGACATAGTTTTTATGCAGCACTTCTAGAAGGACACTCCAAAATCCAATCATTGTTCTCTGATCTTGGGTAGGGCTATAACATCTGTACCATGGTCTTCTACTGTCATTAGTTATAGTTTTCATGCAGCTATTCTAGGAGAAGGGCACTCCAAAATCAAACCATTGTTCTCTAATCTTGGGTAGTGCCATAACCTCTGTACCATGGTCTTGCACTGTCATGAGTTATAGTTTTCATGCAGCTCTTCTAGGAGAAGGACACTCCAAAATCAAACCATTGTTCTCTAATATTGGGTAGTGTCATAACCTCTGTACCATGGTCTTGCGCTGTCATGAGTTATAGTTTTCATGCAGCTCTTCTAGGAGAAGGACACTCCAAAATCAAACCATTGTTCTCTAATCTTGGGTAGTGCCATAACCTCTGTACCATGGTCTTGCGCTGTCATGAGTTATAGTTTTCATACAGCTCTTCTAGGAGAAGGACACTCCAAAATCAAACCATTGTTCTCTAATCTTGGGTAGTGTCATAACCTCTGTACCATGGTCTTGCGCTGTCATGAGTTATAGTTTTCATGCAGCTCTTCTAGGAGAAGGACACCCCAAAATCAAACCATTGCTCTCTAATCTTGGGTAGTGCCATAACCTCTGTACCATGGTCTTGCGCTGTCATGAGTTATAGTTTTCATGCAGCTCTTCTAGGAGAAGGACACTCCAAAATCAAACCATTGTTCTCTAATCTTGGGTAGTGTCATAACCTCTGTACCATGGTCTTCTACTGTCATTAGTTATAGTTTTCATGCAGCTCTTCCAGGAGAAGGACACTCCAAAATCAAACCATTGTTCTCTAATCTTGGGTAGTGCCAAAACCTCTGTACCATGGTCTTGCACTGTCATGAGTTATAGTTTTCATTCAGCTCTTCTAGGAGAAGGACACTCCAAAATCAAACCATTGTTCTCTAATCTTGGGTAGTGTCATAACCTCTGTACCATGGTCTTGCGCTGTCATGAGTTATACTTTTCATTCAGCTCTTCTAGGAGAAGGACACTCCAAAATCAAACCATTGTTCTCTAATCTTGGGTAGTGTCATAACCTCTGTACCATGGTCTTGCACTGTCATGAGTTATAGTTTTCATGCAGCTCTTCTAGGAGAAGGACACTCCAAAATCAAACCATTGTTCTCAAATCTTGGGTAGTGTCATAACCTCTGTACCATGGTCTTGCACTCTCATGAGTTATAGTTTTCATTCAGCTCTTCTAGGAGAAAGACACTCCAAAATCAAACCATTGTTCTCTAATCTTTGGTAGTACCATAACCTCTGTACCATGGTCTTGCACTGTCATGAGTTATAGTTTTCATACAGCTCTTCTAGGAGAATGAAACTACAAAATCAAACCATTGTTCTAGAGTCTTGGGTAGTGCCATATCCTTTGTACCGTAGTCTTCCACTGTCATGAGTTAAGAGTTCTCTTGGTTGAGGGTACATTCAAGTATATTATTTTGTTTCCTTATTTCCTTTACTCACTGGGTTATTTACCTTATTAAAGTCCTAGGGCTTATAGCTTTACCAACTAAGCGGCGTCAATTATCTTTGATGTCAGGATGCCAGAGAACTTCAAATCATTCATTCACTCATCACCAACTAGGCTTGTAGCTTACATTATAATAATAATAATAATAATAATAATAATAATAATAATAATAATAATAATAATAATAATAATAATAATAATATGATTTGCTCGCTCTCTTTCTCTCTCTTCAGAAACACTATTCTCTGATTCGCAACGGTCCTTGTGTTTATTGCAAAACGTCATCCTAATTCTTTCTGGAAACATTTAAAATACGAAAAATATATTTTTCCTCCTAGAAAATTGAGAAGTATCTTTCAATGTTTCTCAGTCTTCAGAAACTCGCATCCTATCTGATTGGCTAGGACCATTTTAAAAAGTATCTTTTAGTATTTCTTACTCTGCAGAAACTCGAATCCTATCTGATATCCTATCTGATTGGCAAGGACCATTTTTAAAAGATATCTTTCAGTATTTCTTACTCTTCAGAAACTCGAATCCTATCTGATATCCTATCTCATTGGGAAGGGCCATTTTTAAAAAGAATCTTTCAGTGTTTCTTACTCCTCAGAAACTCGAATCCTATCTGATATCCTATATGATTGGAAAGGACTATTTTTAAAATGTATCTTTTAGTGGTTGTTACTCATCAGAAACCCGAATCCTATCTGATACCCTGTCTGATTGCCAAGGACCCATTTTAAAGAGTATATTGTAGTGTTTATCACTTCAGAAACTCGAATCCTATCTGATATCCTATCTGATTGGAAACGACCCTTTTTAAAGAATATTTTAGTGTCTCTGACCCTTAAGAAACTCGAATCCTATTCGGTATCCTATCTGATTGGCAAGGACCATTTTTAAAGAATATTTTAGTGTCTCTATTAAGAAACTCGAATCCTATTCGGTATCCTATCTGATTGGCAAGGACCATTTTTAAAAAGTATTTTTTAGTGTTTCTTACTCTTCAGAAACTGGAATCCTATCTGACTGGCAACGACCTTTTATGAAAAAAGTATCATTAAACGTTTCCCACTCTTCGGTAACTCGAATCCTATCTGATATCCTATCTGATTGGCAAGGACCCTTTTGTTTATAGCTCGACGTCACCCGCAAGGAGGAAGCGAACCCAGGGAATATCGTTTGACAGTCCCACATGGCGGCAGTTTCGCCCGAAATAAAATGGTCGTAAAGAACAAGCCCAGGCAAACAAGTGGATACATTACGGCTTCGCCATTCGCTATCCAGGGGAATTGAAGATCCTTGAAAATTGTATATATATCAGTACCGAGATGATATTTTATGGGTGCGTTAGGTTAAAAATTCGTTTTGCTTATTAATTATAGTTTTTAGTGTTTATTCTATTAAATTTCGTTATCCTACCAATAATATATTTTGTCTTTGAAATAAAAAAACTTTATTTCTCTTTTTTTTTACTAGCAATATAATTCATTAAAATTTATAAATTATTCTTCTTTTAAATGTAATTATTTTTCTTCTTCCTGAGAATAGATATTTCATTTGAAATAAGATTGCTTTTCATTTTCCTATTTCATTTTCTTACTAGTAATAACACTCTTTAAAATATCATGAAATAACCACATTGCTCAAACTATCTCAATTTCGAAAAACAATAAGAATATAACATTTATCAAAAGATATTAACTGCGAAAACTATAGCAACTTCTAAAGAATAATTCTACCTCATACAAGTACATCGAATTTTCATTATTAACATTGGTATTAATAATAGTATATAGATTCTATTCTTAATTTACGAAAATAGCTGCCACTAAATATATATATATATATATATATATATATATATATATATATATATATATATATATATATATATATATATATATTTCACATTAAATAGCTTTCAAACCTGCTTTATTGAAGCTTTAATTAAAATTGAGGTGAAAATTCTAAAAGAAATTAAAAGGGTTACAGTAAACAACTCCTAGAAGAGAGGATATTGGTATATTCCAGGAATCTTCAATATATTTTTTTTCTTATTCCAGATGAGATCTTAATCAAGGCACATACATTACTGTTGAACAGACTGCTATAAATCTCTTTTTTATAGTTTATATATGAATGATCTGTTTTAATGTTGTGACTGATCTTACATTATTTTATTCTAATTGCTCTTTATTTCTATTGTAGTTTATTTATTTCTCTATTTCCTTTCCTCACAGGGCTATTTTTCCCTTTTGGGGCCCTGGGCTTATGACCTACTGTTTTTCCAACTAGGCTTGAAGCTTAGCTGATAATAATAATAATAATAATAATAATAATAATAATAATAATAATAATAATAATAATGATAATAATAATCATCATCATCATCATCTCCTACGCCTATTGACGCAAAGAGCATCTGTTACATTTCGCCAGTAGTCTCTGTCTTGAGCATTTAAATCAATAGTTCTCCATTCATCGTCTCCTACTTCACGATTTATAGTCCTCAACCATATAGGCCTGGGTCTTCCAACTCTTCTAATATCTTGTGGAGCCCAGTTGAAAGTTTGGTGAACTAATCTCTCTTGGGGAGTGCGAAGAGCATATACAAACCGTCTCCATCTACCCCTCATCATTATCTCATCCATAAATGGCACTCGAGTAATCTCTTAAAGTTTCATTTCTTAAGTCTATCCTGAGATTTAACTCCCAATATTCATGTGAGGGATTAAAATCTCCAAAATCGGTTGTATTAAGGAAAACTGCATTATCTTATAATGTCTCATTGAGTTTTTAGAATGACGTCTTTCCTGCTAGTTTCATAATTACAACATTGGTAGTTATGTTGCAGTAATCATTACAAAAATATTTAGTGTTTTCAACTAACTTAGAATCCAAATAGGATAGGGTTGTATGGTAATAAATGATATGCATATATTTATATATATATATATATATATATATATATATATATATATATATATATATATATATATATATATATATATACATACATACATATAATATATATATATATGTATATATATATATATATATATATATATATATATATATATATATATATATATATATATATTAGCTAAGCTACAACACTAGTTGGAAAAGCAAGATGCTGTAAGGCCAAGGGCTCCATCAGGGGAAAATAGCCCATTGAGGAAAGGGAATGAGGGAATAAATAAACGATATGAAAAATAATTAACACTTAATAAAATATCTTAATAACAGGAACATCAAAACATATATTTCATATATAAACTATAATAAGACTAATGTCAACCTGTTCGACATAAAAACATTTGCTGCAAATTTTAACTTTTGAAGTTCAAAGGATTCAACTACCCGATTAGGAAGACCATTCCACAACTTGATAACAGCTGGGATAAAACTTCTAGAATACTGCGTAGTATTGAGCCTTATGATAGAGAAGGTCTGACTATTAGAATTAACTGCATAACTGCATACCTAGTATTACGAACAGGATGGAAATGTCCGGGAAGATCTGAATGTAAAGGATGATCAAAATTATGAAAAATCTTATGTAACACGCGCACACACACACACACATACATATATATATATATATATATATATATATATATATATATATATATATATATATATATATATATATATATATATATTCATATATATACATATAATATATATATATATATATACATATATATATATGTATATATATGTGTATATATATACAGTATATATATACATATATATATATATATACATACATATATATATATATATATATATATATATATATATATATATATATATATATATATATATGTATATTAACAAATGCACAAGTTTCTAGTTCACTGCAGGAGAACGGCCTCAGACATGTCAATTTATGTCTGGGATTTAGCCAGTTTTCATCACTATGCTGGCCGGTGCGGATTAGTGATGGTGGCAATTTTTGTCTGTTCGCTCACAGCAAACCAACCTAGTATGGGTGACTTTGACTAGTACAACTTAGCTGGTCATGGTGATACGCAAACCCTTTCCCCACCCGTATACATAAGTGTTCATTCAATTAATCACATAAATGAAACACAACACTAAAAGTCTCTCTCTCTCTCTCTCTCTCTCTCTCTCTCTCTCTCTCTCTCTCTCTCTCTCTCTCTCTCTCCGGTTTCGCAGTAATGCCCTTTGACATGCTATTATAAACTGCATGATATACCAAGCATGAACTATGAATTTTTTCTTTTTTTACTCGCTAGCCTAGAGGCTGCAAATCTCATGCATAGGTTGTCGAAAGCGAAAGGAAAATTTCCAAGTAAAATGTCCAGAATTTTCAACGAGATATCTCAGTGATGGCTTTAAAACCTTATGCTATCACCTGATATATTCATATATTTTTCATATATGCACAGTATATATAATCCATGATTTTTTATGTATTCCTTTGAAGGGATATTTGAATTTAAAACATGATCGAGAAGTTTCTTTAATAAGTTATGTATAATATATAATCTTCTATTACGTCTTAAAAAAGAGAAAAAAAAAAATATATGTAAAATAAGTCTTCCACTAAAAGGAGGTCAACCAAGAAAATATAGACATTCAATATATATGCAATATGAACAATCCGTAATAAGTTGTAGGCTGCACACATGAATGGTTTATATATGTATATATATATATATATATATATATATATATATATATATATATATATATATATATATATATATGAATATGCATATTACTGTATATGCGTATGCATGTACATATAAATAAATATACATATCGTTACATAATATATATATATATATATATATATATATATATATATATATATATATATATATATATATATATATATATACTGCATATATATCTATATGTGTGTGTAAGTCTGTCGGATAGGGGATATGAAGAGATCACATCCTCGAAAGAGGGGTTGCGTGGGGGTGCATATCTATCTAAATATTCACCGGTCATTTTTGACGGGCCGCGTACGGTAATGCCGAATGCTTTAGAATATATTCGATAAACTGAGTGTGAAGGTCATCTAGAGAGAATTATTCTTTTTCTGTAGGGGACCAGAAAAGTAGTCCTTAGAGTAAAGTAAAATATATCTTTGCGTTAAATATGTACACCCAAATTCCTTCCTTAATCATGACAGTGTTGTGGTGGCCTATGTGGTATCGTCCCTGACTGGTGATCGCCAGACTGGGGTTCGAGTCCCGTTCAAACTCGTAAGTTCCTTTGGTCGCTGCAACCTTTCCACTCTTGCAAGCTAAGGATGGGGTGTTTGGGGGAGCCTATAGGTTTATCAACCTGAGTCAACAGCAGCCATTGCCTGGCCTTCCCTGGTCTTAGCTTGGGTGGAGAATGCCTTAGGCGCTGATATTTATATATGGTCAGTCTGTAGGGCATTGTCCTGCTAAGTAAAGCAATGACACAATTGTCTCTGTCATTCATGAGCGACATTTAAACCTTTAATCGAAGGCAAATGACGCAATTGTTTCTGTCATTCATGAGCGACATTTAACATTTAATCGAAGGCAAATGACACAATTGTCTCTGTCATTCACGAGCGACATTTAAACCTTTAATCGAAGGCAAATGACGCAATTGTTTCTGTCATTCATGAGCTACATTTAAAATGACGCAATTGTCTCTGTCATTCATGAGCGATATTAAACCTTTAATCGAAGGCAAATGACACAATTGTCTGTCATTCATGAGCGACATTTAAACCTTTAATCGAAGGCAAATGACACAACTGTCTCTGCCATTCACGAGCGACATTTAAACATTTAATCGAAGGCAAATGACACAATTGTCTCAGTCATTCACGAGCGACATTTAAACCTTTAATCGAAGGCAAATGACGCAATTGTTTCTGTCATTCATGAGCGACATTTAAAATGACGCAATTGTCTCTGTCATTCATGAGCGATATTAAACCTTTAATCGAAGGCAAATGACACAATTGTCTGTCATTCATGAGCGACATTTAAACCTTTAATCGAAGGCAAATGACACAACTGTCTCTGCCATTCACGAGCGTCATTTAAACATTTAATCGAAGGCAAATGACACAATTGTCTCTGTCATTCACGAGCGACATTTAAACCTTTAATCGAAGGCAAATGACGCAATTGTTTCTGTCATTCATGAGCAACATTTAAAATGACGCAATTGTCTCTGTCATTCATGAGCGATATTAAACCTTTAATCGAAGGCAAATGACACAATTGTCTGTCATTCATGAGCGACATTTAAACCTTTAATCGAAGGCAAATGACACAATTGTCTCTGCCATTCACGAGCGACATTTAAACATTTAATCGAAGGCAAATGACACAATTGTCTCTGTCATTCACGAGCGACATTTAAACCTTTAATCGAAGGCAAATGACGCAATTGTTTCTGTCATTCATGAGCGACATTTAAAATGACGCAATTGTCTCTGTCATTCATGAGCGATATTAAACCTTTAATCGAAGGCAAATGACACAACTGTCTCTGCCATTCACGAGCGACATTTAAACATTTAATCGAAGGCAAATGACACAATTGTCTCTGTCATTCACGAGCGACATTTAAACCTTTAATCGAAGGCAAATGACGCAATTGTTTCTGTCATTCATGAGCGACATTTAAAATGACGCAATTGTCTCTGTCATTCATGAGCGATATTAAACCTTTAATCGAAGGCAAATGACACAACTGTCTCTGCCATTCACGAGCGACATTTAAACATTTAATCGAAGGCAAATGACACAATTGTCTCTGTCATTCACGAGCGACATTTAAACCTTTAATCGAAGGCAAATGACGCAATTGTTTCTGTCATTCATGAGCGACATTTAAAATGACGCAATTGTCTCTGTCATTCATGAGCGATATTAAACCTTTAATCGAAGGCAAATGACACAACTGTCTCTGCCATTCACGAGCGACATTTAAACATTTAATCGAAGGCAAATGACACAATTGTCTCTGTCATTCACGAGCGACATTTAAACCTTTAATCGAAGGCAAATGACGCAATTGTTTCTGTCATTCATGAGCGACATTTAAAATGACGCAATTGTCTCTGTCATTCATGAGCGATATTAAACCTTTAATCGAAGGCAAATGACACAACTGTCTCTGCCATTCACGAGCGACATTTAAACATTTAATCGAAGGCAAATGACACAATTGTCTCTGTCATTCACGAGCGACATTTAAACCTTTAATCGAAGGCAAATGACGCAATTGTTTCTGTCATTCATGAGCGACATTTAAAATGACGCAATTGTCTCTGTCATTCATGAGCGATATTAAACCTTTAATCGAAGGCAAATGACACAATTGTCTGTCATTCATGAGCGACATTTAAACCTTTAATCGAAGGTAAATGACACAACTGTCTCTGCCATTCACGAGCAACATTTAAACATTTAATCGAAGGCAAATGACACAATTGTCTCTGTCATTCACGAGCGACATTTAAACCTTTAATCGAAGGCAAAAACTACTCGTAAAGGAAGTTGAATGTCGGTCATTTAAAAATGGTAATGAAAAACCAATCGGTTCAATTACTTAAAAAAAAAAAAATTATTTATGGGAAGACCTGTTTTCGCCTTCCTCTTGGAGTTGCTCAGCTCCTAAACACATTTGAATAAATCAAGAAAGTTAATTCGGGGAAAGTTGCTTTATTCATTTATTCATCAATTTTTTTTCTGGTAGATGGCGAACATTGGGTTATTACTCATGGGTATTTTATGGTTTCTGTTGAGTGGGATCTGTCATATATTCTCTCCGAGTTAGTGCTTTAATTTCAGTTTCTTCATAATCTATCTTGAAAAGCATAAACATTATAGTTTTATTTCTATGGCTAAAAGAGTTATTCAGCGATTAAATTTATCAATAAGGTTTAAAGGTCACTCATGAATGGCTGAGGGAAGGGCCAAGCCAACGCCCTAAAGACTGACCATATCCACATATGATCATCACCCAAGGCCCTCTCCTTTTAAACTAGGAACAGGGATAGCCGGGCAATGGCTACTGTTGACCCAGCAAGTACCTCACATGGATGGTGAGGTTCTAGACACTACAAGAAACTATCAAGCTTGAGCGGGACTTGAACCCCAGTCCGGCTGATCATTGAGCAGGACATAAACCCCAGTCCGGCAGATCACTGAGCAGGGACGTGCCCAGTAAGCTACCAGTGCCCTTAAACCAATCATACATCAGCTCTATTCAGAAAATCAGTATTGCAAAAAAAAAAAAAAAAAAAAAAAAAAAAAAAAAAAAAAAAAAAAAAAAAATAATAATAATAATAATAATATTGAACTTTCCTTTAAATATATATTATATTGAATATCTCCTAATTTCGATAAACTTTCATTGGAGGCCAATTCATCAAAGGTGTCGGTAAACGGAAGGATAATAAATTCTTCTACATGGGAGCTGGATCTCATTTATCTTAAGACACCTCCCATTTCCAAGCCGTGTGTCTCCCACGAGATGATTGATTCAACACCACAGAGA
>NC_090757.1:18786341-18793841 GCF_036898095.1 Palaemon carinicauda
AGCTGATGTATGATTGGTTTAAGGGCACTGGTAGCTTACTGGGCACGTCCCTGCTCAGTGATCTGCCGGACTGGGGTTTATGTCCTGCTCAGTGATCAGCCGGACTGGGGTTCAAGTCCCGCTCAAGCTTGATAGTTTCTTGTAGTGTCTAGAACCTCACCATCCATGTGAGGTACTTGCTGGGTCAACAGTAGCCATTGCCCGGCTATCCCTGTTCCTAGTTTAAAAGGAGAGGGCCTTGGGTGATGATCATATGTGGATATGGTCAGTCTTTAGGGCGTTGGCTTGGCCCTTCCCTCAGCCATTCATGAGTGACCTTTAAACCTTATTGATAAATTTAATCGCTGAATAACTCTTTTAGCCATAGAAATAAAACTATAATGTTTATGCTTTTCAAGATAGATTATGAAGAAACTGAAATTAAAGCACTAACTCGGAGAGAATATATGACAGATCCCACTCAACAGAAACCATAAAATACCCATGAGTAATAACCCAATGTTCGCCATCTACCAGAAAAAAAATTGATGAATAAATGAATAAAGAAACTTTCCCCGAATTCAGTTTTTTGTTTTATTCAAAGGTGTTTAGGAGCTGAGCAACTCAAAGAGGAAGGCGAAAACAGGTCTTCCCATAGAGATTTTTTTTTTCTAAAGTAACTGAACCGATTAGTTTTTCATTACCACTTTTAAAGGACCGACATTTAACTTCCTTTACGACTAGTTTTTGCCTTCGATTAAAGGTTTAAATGTCGCTCATGAATGACAGAGACAGTTGTGTCATTTACCTTCGATTAAAGGTTTAAATGTCGCTCATGAATGACAGAGACAATTGAGTCATTTGCCTTCGATTAAAGGCTTAAATGACGCTCATGAATGACAGAGACAATTGTGCCATTTGCCTTCTGCTAAAGGTTTAAATGTCGCTCATGAATGACAGAGACAATTGTGTCATTTGCCTTCGATTAAAGGATTAAATGTCGCTCATGAAAAGCAGAGACAATTGTGTCATTTGCCTTCGATTAAAGGATTAAATGTCGCTCATGAATGACAGAGACAATTGTGTCATTTGCCTTCGATTAAAGGATTAAATGTCGCTCATGAAAAGCAGAGACAATTGTGTCATTTGCCTTGTCATTAGCCTTTGATTAAAGGTTTAAATGTCGCTCATGAATGACAGAGACAATTGCGTCATTTTAAATGTCGCTCATGAATGACAGAGACAATTGTGTCATTTTCCTTCTGCTAAAGGTTTAAATGCCGTTCATGAATGGCAGAGACAATTGTGTACTTGCTTTACCTAGCAGGACAATGGCCTATAGACTGACCATTTATAAATATTAGCGCCTAAGCCATTCTCCACCCAAACTAAGACCAGGGAAGGCCAGGCAATGGCTGCTGTTGACTCAGCTGATAGACCTATAGGCTCCCCCAAACACCCCATCCTTAGCTCGCAAGGATGGTAAGGTTGCAGCCACCAAAGGAACTTACGAGTTTGAGCGGGACTCGAACCCCAGTCTGGCGATCACCAGTCAGGCCACCACAACACTGTCATGATTAAGGAAGTAATTTGGATATACATATTTAACGCAAAGATATATTTTACTTTACTCTAAGGACTACTTTTCTGGTCCCATACAGAAAAAGAATAATTCTCTCTAGAGGACCTTCACACTCATTTTATCGAATATATTCTAAAGCATTCGGCATTACCGTACGCGGCCCGTCAAAAATGATCGGTGAATATTTAGATATGCACACCCACGCAGCCCCTCTTTCCAGGATGTGATCTCTTCCTATCCCCCTATCCGAGAGACTTATTTACACACACACACATATAGATATATATATATATACACACACACACACACACACATATATATATATATATATATATATATATATATATATATATATATATATATACACTATATATATATTTAATATGTAACGATATGCATATTTACGTATATATGTTTGTTTATTATGTAACAATATGTATATTTATTTATATGTATATGTATATTTATTTATATGTACATGCATACACATATACTATGCATATATATATATATATATATATATATATATATATATATATATATATATATATATAGATAGATAGATATAGATATATATATATATAGATAGATATAGATATAGATATATATATATATATATGTATATATATATATATAAATATATATATATATATATATATTATATATATATTTGTATATATATATATATATATATATATATATATATATATATATATATATATATATATATATGATATATACACACACACACACACACACACACACACATATATATATATATATATATATATATATATATATATATATATATATATATATATATACACATATATACAAAACCATTCATGTGTGCAGCCTATAACTTAATACTGATTGTTCATATTGCATATATATTGAATGTCTATATTTTCTTGGTTGACCTCCTTCCACTGGAAGACTTATTTCACATATATTTTTTTTCTTTTTTAAGACGTAATTGAAGATTATATATTATAAATTACATAACTTATAAAAGAAGCTTCTCAATCATGTTTTAAAATCAAATATCCCTTCAAAGGAATACATAAAGAACATGGATTATATATACTGTGCATATATGAAAAATATATGAATATATCAGGTGATAGCATAAGGGTTTAAAGCCAACACTGAGATATCTCGTTGAAAATTCTGGACATTTTACTTGGAAATTTTCCTTTCGCTTTCGACAACCTATGCATGAGATTTGCAGCCTCTAGGCTAGCGAGTAAAAAAAGAAAAAACTCATAGTTCATGCTTGGTATATCATGCAGTTTATAATAGCATGTCAAAGGGCATTACAGCGAAACCGGAGAGAGAGAGAGAGAGAGAGAGAGAGAGAGAGAGAGAGAGAGAGAGAGAGAGAGAGACTTTTAGTGTTGTGTTTCATTTATGTGATTAATTGAATGAACACTTACTTATAAGGGTGGGGAAAGGGTTAATATATATATATATATATATATATATATATATATATATATATATATATATATATATATATATATATGTATATATATGTATAATATATATATATATATATATATATATATATATATATATATATATATATATGTATATATATACTGTATATATATATGTGTATATATATATATATATATATATATATATATATATATATATATATATATATATATATATATATACACATATATATATTATATGTGTATATATATATATATGTATATATATATGAATATATATATATATATATATATATATATATATATATATATATATATATATATATATATATATGTGTGTGTGTGTGTGTGTGTGTGTGTGTGTGTGTGTTACATAACATTTTTCATAATTTTGATCATCCTCTACATTCGGATCATCCCGGACATTTCCATCCTGTTCGTAATACTAGGTATGCAGTTAATTCTAATAGTCAGGCCTTCTCTATCATAAGGCTCAATACTACGCAGTATTCTAGAAGTTTTATCCCAGCTGTTATCAAGTTGTGGAATGGTCTTCCCAATCGGGTAGTTGAATCCTTTGAACTTCAAAAGTTAAAATTTGCAGCAAATGTTTTTATGTCGTACAGGCTGATATGAGTCTTATTATAGTTTACAGATGAAATATATGTTTTGATGTTACTGTTTTTTAAGATATTTTATTAATTGTTAAATATTTTTCGTGTAGTTTATTTATTCCCCCATTCCCTTTTCTCAATGGGCTATTTTCCCCTGATGGAGCCCTTGGCCTTACAGCATCTTGCTTTTCCAACTAGGGTTGTAGCTTAGCTAATATATATATATATATATATATATATATATATATATATATATATATATATATATATATATATATATATATACATACATATATATATATATATATATATATATATATATATATATATATATATTATATGTATATATATATATATATATATATATATTATATGTATATATATATATATATATATATATATATATATATATATATATATATATATATATATATATATGTATGTATGTATGTATGTATGTATATCATTTATTACCATACAACCCTATCCTATTTGGATTCTAAGTTAGCTGAAAACACTAAATATTTTTGTAATGATTACTGCAACATAACTACCAATGTTGTAATTATGAAACTAGCAGGAAAGACGTCATTCTAAAAACACAATGAGACATTATAAGATAATGCAGTTTTCTTTAATACAACCGATTTTGTAGATTTTAATCCCTCAGATGAATATTGGGAGTTAAATCTCAGGATAGACTTAGAAATGAAACTTTAAGAGATTACTCGGGTGCCATTTGTGGATGAGATAATGATGAGGGATAGATGGAGACGGTTTGTATATGCTCTTCGCACTCCCCAAGAGAGATTAGTTCACCAAACTTTCAACTGGGCTCCACAAGATATTAGAAGAGTTGGAAGACCCAGGCCTATATGGTTGAGGACTATAAATCGTGAAGTAGGAGACGATGAAGGAGAACTATTGATTTAAATGCTCAAGATAGAGACAACTGGCGAAATGTCACATATGCCCTTTGCGTCAATAGGCATAGGAGAAGATTATTATTATTATTATTATTATTATTATTATTATTATTATTATTATTATTATTATTATTATTAGCTAAGCTTCAAGCCTAGTTGGAAAAACAGTAGGTCATGAGCCCAGGGCTCCAAAAGGGAAAAATATCCCTGTGAGGAAAGGAAATAGAGAAATAAATAAACTACAATAGAAATAATGAGCAATTACAATAAAATAATGTAAGATCAGTCACAACATTAAAACAGATCATTCATATATTAACTATAAAAAGAGATTTATGGCAGTCTGGTCAACATTAATATATGTGCCTTAATTAAGATCTCATCTGGAATTAGAAAAAAAATGATATTGAAGATTCCTGGAATACACCAATATCCTCCCTTCTAGGAGTTGTTTACTGTAACCCTTTTAATATATTTTTAGAATTTTCACCTCAATTTTAATTAAAAGCTCCAATAAAGCAGGTTTGAAAGCTATCCGATGTGGAATATATGGTGGTGTGTGTGTGTGTGTTTTTTTTTTTTCTTTTTTTTTTTTTTTTTAGTGGCAGCTATTCTCGTAAATTTTGAATAAAATCTATATACTAATATTAATACCAATGTTAATAATGAAGATTCGATGTACTTGTATGAGGTAAAATTATTTTTTTGAAGTTGCTATAGTTTTCGCAATTAATATCTTTTGATAGATGTTATATTCATGTTGTTTTTCTAGATTGAGATAGTTTGAGCAATGTAGTTATCTTATGATATATTAAAGAGTGCTATTACTAGTAAGAAAATGAAATAAGAAAATGAAAAGTGAAAAGCAATTTTATTTCAAATGAAATATCTATTCTCAGGAAGAAGAAAAATAATTACATCAAAAAGAAGAATAACTTATAAATTTTAATGAATTATATTGCTACTAAATGAAAAGAGAAATAAAGTTTTTTTTATTTCAAAGACAATATATATTATTGGTAGAAAAAATAACGAAATTTAATAAACACTAAACAACATGAGAATGAATTAGCATAACGAAGTTCTAACGTAACTCACCCATAAAATATCATCTCTGTACTGATATATATATATATATATATATATACAATTTTCAAGGATCTTCAATTCCCCTGGATAGCGAATGGCGAAGCCGTAATGTATCCACTTGTTTGCCTGGGCTTGTTCTTTACGACCATTTTATTTCGGGCGAAACTGCCGCCATGTGGGACTGTCAAACGATATTCCCTGGGTTCGCTTCCTCCTTGCGGGTGACGTCGAGCTATAAACAAAAGGGTCCTTGCCAATCAGATAGGATATCAGATAGGATTCGAGTTACCGAAGAGTGGGAAACGTTTAATGATACTTTTTTCATAAAAGGTCGTTGCCAGTCAGATAGGATTCCAGTTTCTGAAGAGTAAGAAACACTAAAAAATACTTTTTAAAAATGGTCCTTGCCAATCAGATAGGATACCGAATAGGATTCGAGTTTCTTAATAGAGACACTAAAATATTCTTTAAAAATGGTCCTTGCCAATCAGATAGGATACCGAATAGGATTCGAGTTTCTTAAGGGTCAGAGACACTAAAATATTCTTTAAAAAGGGTCGTTTCCAATCAGATAGGATATCAGATAGGATTCGAGTTTCTGAAGTGATAAACACTACAAGATACTCTTTAAAATGGGTCCTTGGCAATCAGACAGGGTATCAGATAGGATTCGGGTTTCTGATGAGTAACAACCACTAAAAGATACATTTTAAAAATAGTCCTTTCCAATCATATAGGATATCAGATAGGATTCGAGTTTCTGAGGAGTAAGAAACACTGAAAGATTCTTTTTAAAAATGGCCCTTCCCAATGAGATAGGATATCAGATAGGATTCGAGTTTCTGAAGAGTAAGAAATACTGAAAGATATCTTTTAAAAATGGTCCTTGCCAATCAGATAGGATATCAGATAGGATTCGAGTTTCTGCAGAGTAAGAAATACTAAAAGATACTTTTTAAAATGGTCCTTGCCAATCAGATAGGATGCGAGTTTCTGAAGACTGAGAAACATTGAAAGATACTTCTCAATTTTCTAGGAGGAAAAATATATTTTTCGTATTTTAAATGTTTCCAGAAAGAATTAGGATGACGTTTTGCAATAAACACAAGGACCGTTGCGAATCAGAGAATAGTGTTTCTGAAGAGAGAGAAAGAGAGCGAGCAAATCATATTATTATTATTATTATTATTATTATTATTATTATTATTATTATTATTATTATTATTATTATGTAAGCTACAAGCCTAGTTGGTGATGAGTGAATGAATGATTTGAAGTTCTCTGGCATCCTGACATCAAAGATAATTGACGCCGCTTAGTTGGTAAAGCTATAAGCCCTAGGACTTTAATAAGGTAAATAACCCAGTGAGTAAAGGAAATAAGGAAACAAAATAATATACTTGAATGTACCCTCAACCAAGAGAACTCTTAACTCATGACAGTGGAAGACTACGGTACAAAGGATATGGCACTACCCAAGACTCTAGAACAATGGTTTGATTTTGTAGTTTCATTCTCCTAGAAGAGCTGCATGAAAACTATAACTCATGACAGTGCAAGACCATGGTACAGAGGTTATGGTACTACCAAAGATTAGAGAACAATGGTTTGATTTTGGAGTGTCTTTCTCCTAGAAGAGCTGAATGAAAACTATAACTCATGACAGTGCAAGACCATGGTACAGAGGTTATGACACTACCCAAGATTAGAGAACAATGGTTTGATTTTGGAGTGTCCTTCTCCTAGAAGAGCTGCATGAAAACTATAACTCATGACAGTGCAAGACCATGGTACAGAGGTTATGACACTACCCAAGATTAGAGAACAATGGTTTGATTTTGGAGTGTCCT
>NC_090757.1:18798841-18803841 GCF_036898095.1 Palaemon carinicauda
ACATTGTGTAATTTCAACGTTACTTTTTTATGCAGGTCTTAGTCCAATTGTTTTGATATTTTTCTCTGTCATTTCGTTTTTATAGTTTATCCCTTATCCAACCGTTTCTGTTCTAAATTCGGCTGTTTTCTACTTTAGCTTTGAGTGTGTATCACCTGGCTTATAATGAAAATTATGATTGTAGCTGTTATTTTTGTTATTTCAATTTAAGCTCTTATTTTTTTTATTTTATTAAGTTATTGTTGTTATAATCATTCAAGTTGTTGTATTTACTTTAATTCATTTGTTGTTTTATTGTCGTTTTAATTCAAGGTGTTGTTTTTATCGTTTCAATTGAAGTTGTTGTTCATATTAAAGTTGTTGTTATTGTTTTCATTCATAACGTTGTTGTTTTTCGTTCGTGTTGTTGTTGTTCCCGTTCATGCTGCTGTTGTTGTTTTCATTTATGCTGATGTTGTTATATTATTCATTCATAATTTTGTCTCCATTCATGTTGTTGTTGTTTTTTCCTTCGTGCTGTTGTTATTTTAATACAATTGGTTGTTGTTGATGTTTTAATTCAAGTGATTTATTTTTTATTCAAGTGGTTGTCATTTTTGTTCTTTTAATTCATTTTATTTTTTAATTCATGATGATGACAAGGTTTTAATTAAAGTTTTTGTTGATGTTTTGATTGGATTTCTTGTTCTAATTAAAGTTGTTTTTGTTGATGTATTTCAAGCTGCTTTTTATTGCTGTGTTTCAGATAAAGTTGATGTAATAATTCACGTTTCGCTGTAGTCCTGTTGTTACTGTGGCTGTAATTCTAGTTGCTTTTGTTGTAAATATAGTTGTTATTGTAATTCTAGTGGTTGTTGTTATATTTCAAGTTATTGTTGATTTTGTTATTGAATTTTTGGTTGTTAATGATGTAAATAAAGTTTTAGTTGTTGATGTAATTAAAGTTGTTTTTTGTTATTGGTGTAGTTAGTGTTGTTGTTATGCCGTTGTCATTCTTATGACTATAATTAAACTGTTTGCCGTTGTTTTTGTTGTAATTCAAGTAAACGCAAATAAAACAGTTAGTCCTCATTCAAACATGAACCAGCTAATCCTATTTTGAGGTAAACAAGCTCTTAATTAATAGTAAATGTTGGTGTAGGCTTACACATTTTTCTTACTAAATCTCAAAATCTGTTCTTCCATTGAAAAATTAAAGGAAATGACTCCCGTGACAAGAGCATTGGAGAAAGACTTTCATTCAACGGAATATACCACTTTCTAAGTGCATTAGGCCTTATTAGGCCTATTGATCATCAGCTGATTTTTCTAGTTAATGATGCCTTTTCAATTCCCGATTTTCTTAATGTTGGTAATCAGCATTTACTCTTAATTTTTGTCTCTGTGAATTCAGGTCGAAAATTATTATTCTTCGTTTTCAAAAGAAAAATGTATGATTAATTTCTTTGTATCGTTAATATACAATGATATATATCTCTTATTATTATTATTATTATTATTATTATTATTATTATTATTATTATTGTTGTTGTTGTTATTATTGTTATTACTTGATAAACTACAACCCTAGTTGGAAAAGCAGAATGCTATAAGCCCTGAGGCTCCCACAGGGAAAATAGCCCAGTGAGGGAAGTAAATAAGGAAATTACAAGTAAATAACAATTAAAATAAAATATTATAAGAACAATAATATCAGAACAAATCTTTCTCATATAGACTATAATTTAAAAAAAAGAGGAAGAGAAATGAGATAGAATAGGGTGCCTGAGTGTACCCTCAAGCAAGAGGCTATGGCACTATCCAAGCCCAAAGAACAATGGTTTGATTTTTTAGTGCCCTTACAGCTTCTGATTACTGAAGCCTAAGATTTGTTTCCAAAGCCTTAATAGATTCTTTCTCAGATTACCAGGAAACTTTCGTGGTTACTATAGTCAATTATTTTTAGTGACGAAGATTTGCACCGACTCGCAAGGGTGCCCTTTTAGCTTGGAAAAGTTTCCAGATCGCTGATTGGTTGAGCAAGATAATTCTAATCAATTAGATAGCAGGAAACTTTTCCGAGCTAAAAGGGCACCGCTGCGAATCAGTGCATATGCGTCTCATTGAAAAAAATGAGTATATATATAGTATTGATAAATCAAATTTATCAAGGTAAACTGCTCCATTTAAAAAAGGGATATGAATATCCTTTCAAGGGTTCGTCAATGTTCAATGATTATAGTGTTGATTCTTAATCTAGTTATATTACCTAGTGTCTAGGTCAGTCAGGGTCACCCGTGTTTCTCCAAAATACAGTTCAAATGCAATTAGGTTTCGCTGTGTTAATTTCTTCTATTGGTTGACGAAAGATAAACGCAAGTTGTTGTTGTTGTTGTTGTTTTTGTTGTTGCAATTTAAGCTATTTTATATATTTGTTAAAGTTTTTGTTGTAGGTGATGTAATTAGTTGTCGTTGTTAATGTCATTGAAGTTACTGTTGTTGATGTAATTAAAGTTGTTTTATGGTGTAATTAGTGCTGATGTTTTTATTATATCGTTATTTGTTGTAATTAAAGTGTTTGCTGTTGTTTTTATTGTAATTCAAGTAAACACACATAAAACATTGTCTCGTCATTCACACATCAAAAAGTGTGAAGCTCCAAACAAGCAAGTTGTATATGATATTTACCTGAACATAATTAACCTAAGTATATCACAATCCTGTTTTCCTAGCTGTGAAAAAACTGCGTTGATCAAACCAATTTACAAAGGGAAAGGTGATGTAAACGAGCTAAATTCATATAGGCCCATTTCAAATTTATCTTACATGTCAAAGCTTATTGAAAAAGTCATAAGTGAGCAATTATGGGCGCATATTGACGAGTTAGAGGTATTCCCGGAAAATCAATCGGCCTACAGAGCTAATCATTCTACAGAAACTACTTTGTGCTCAATAATGAATGATATGATAGGTCTTCTTGATGGGGGGAAAGTGTGGAATTTTGATTATGTTAGATCTTAGTGCTGCTTTTGACACTGTTGTGCACGAGTACTTACTTGACGACTTAAAGTCTATTGGAGTGACTGAGGAAGCACTGAAATTTTTGCGAAGTTACTTAGTGAACAGGAAGACTATTGTAGAAGTTTCTGGAAACCGATCCAATGAGAGAATTCTTATGAAGGGTGTAACACAGGGTAGTGTTCTGGGCCCTATCTTGTTTAACATATATACTATCGAGCTATCACACATCTTGAAAAAAAAAGTGGGTTTTAAACTATATGCAGATGATACTCCGTTTTACCTCTCAATTTCAACAACACAAGATACAGAGAAGAAAATTGATGAGATAATGACTGAAATAAAAACATGGATGCAGAGGAAAAAGCTCAAATTAAATAATGATAAAACAAAATGTATGTTCTTTGGCACAAAGGTGGCTTTGAAGAATTACCAGTTAATTCAAAGTATAAAAATTGGTGATGCTGATGTTGGGATTGTGCCTGTTGTGAAAAATTTGGGTGTACTGATAGACTGTAATTTGTCAATGAGGGACTAAATTGTGAACACAGTGAAAGTGTGTAACTATCACCTGAGAAACATAGCATTTATTAGAAAATATTTAACAGAGGGCAGTACAAAAATTTTAGTGATGAGTCATGTAATATCAAGGCTTGATTATTGCAATTCTCTGTACTACAAATTGCCTAATACACTACTAAGAAAGCTTCAAAATGTGCAAAACCGGTCGGCTAGACTGATAAAAGGCATTAAACTAAGGGAGAGAATAACTCCTGCATTGATCGATCTACATTGGTTACCTGTTAAGGCTAGAATTGAATTTAAAATTTGCTTGTTGACTCACAAAGCACTTACAAGTGATAAGCCTAAATATCTAAGTGATTGCTTGGTCCCCTACCCTGAAGCTACCAGCGCCGCTGTAAGAGTTAGACATGCTGATGACCCACATAGACTATTCGAAATTAGGAGGAAGAACGTTCAGTTATGCTGCACCAAGACTCTTTAACGACCTTCCACTCGATGTCAAGAATAGCAATAATGTGGCAGCTTTCAAGAAAAACCTGAAGACTTATCTTTTTAGAAAGTGTTATAATAGTGACCTGAAAACTATTAAGCCTGAATACAAATGCTAGCGAAATAACTGATAATGATACAGAGCAAAATATTAACTGGAAATAAATTAATTTTTCACACACCAAGGCCCGCCTGAACAGACCTTTAGTGTTTGGTGGAGGGCGAAAAATAAACCCCTAAAAGTAAAAGTAAGTAAGTAAGTAATCATATAATTTGAGGTAAACAACCACTCAATTGGTATTAGATATTTATGTAGTATGACGTAGATTTCATGTACCAAATTTCAAAATCTGTTCTTCCATTGAAAAACTAAAGGAAATGACTCCAATGACAACAGCATCGGAGAAAGGCTTTCATTCAACAGAATTTTTCACTTTCTAAGTGCATTAGGACCGTTGATCATCAGCTGATTTTTCTAGTTAATGATGCCTTTCCAATTGACGATTTTCACAATACTGGTAATCAGCCTTTACTCTTGATTTTTGTCTCTGAAAAATCAGGTCGAAAATTCTTATTCTTCGTTTTCAAAAGGGAAATGTTTGATTCATTTCTTTATTGTTAATATACAATGTCATTGTGTTTCTAGTTCCTTCTAGGAATAGTCTCAATTCTTCGTTTTTGATTAAAAAATCGTTAACATTCAGTGCCATTGTCTTTCTAGTTCCTTCTAGGAATAGTCTCATTTCTTCGTTTTTTATTAAAAAATCGTTAACATACAATGCCATTGTCTTTCTATTCCTTCCAGGAATAGTCTTATTTCTTCGTCTTTGACTAAATGTCCAATGGTTTTTTTTTTTTTTATTTATTTATTTATTTTTATTTTTTTTACACCAGGACATAAGTTTTTTGTTACATCTCATTCTGATTCCTAAAGCCCCAGAATCTATTTTTAAATTCTTAATAGCTTCTTTCTCAAATTGCAATGAAAC
>NC_090757.1:18818841-18821341 GCF_036898095.1 Palaemon carinicauda
AGATCTGTGTTAATATAAAAAAAGTGCAGCAGGACATTTTTGACACCAACAGAACAATATTCTTTTATTCATTCAAGGTTTACTGAAAATAATGGCTTGACTTCTAAAAGAATAAGGTTCTTGTGATGAATAAAAAAAACTAAACAATTGTTAAGTACGTAAATATTTTATTATGGACACATTTGTTTTAGATGCCTTTGGTTTACATTCTATCGAAAGGTGAATTCCTTTTAATGTCATAAATTCTACAGATATAAGCTTTGTTTTCAGTCATACACAATGCAATGCTGATCTCCAACGTGTTAATTAGATTGTCATTTCCTTGTATAAACCTTAAGACCACATAGATTTACAAGTTTAATTCATTCTGAGAGCAAGCACTCAAACTAAAATGTTCGTAAACTAAAACAATTTTACAATAAGAAATAAAGGAATGTCGCTCAATGTCTTACATTTGTCTATGAATACAAATGTACACTAGTATTTTACAGGTTTGTAAGGCTAATTAGTGAATCCCAGAAATCATTTAATTTACAGTTTTTGGACTCTTAGTCGTTGTTATTCTACACTTACGTCGAGTATTGACAAGTGACCTATTTAACGATAACACCTTATGTAATTTCTTTGAAATGACATGAAAGTGTGACATAGCCTTGTCGATAAATAGATTCGCTGCTTACCCTGCTTCTCGTGTAGTTTGTTTATATCCTTTCCTCACTGGGATATTATCCCTTTTGGAGACCTTGGACTTATAGCATCCTGCTATTCCAAATATGGTTATAGCTTAGTTGTTTCTTCAAAATTGTTGAGGGTTTCCCACTATATTAAAAATTCCATAATTTCCCTTGAAGCTAGAGGTTTGTCACTCTGTCCCTCCTCCTCAGTTGAAATATCCTCTGCATTATCTTGATGCTGCATCATATGCAGCTCCATCACCATTTCTGTTTCAAAAAATAATGTTTTTGGTAATCGTATCACATGTTAATTGATTTGCATCAATGCAGATAAGCTGAAATGTTTCGATGTTAATGACACACTGCCGTTGAAGGGCCAATGTCAACTGCCGTTGAAGGGCTAATGTCAACTGCCGTTGAAGGGGCCAATGTCAACTGCCGTTGAAGGGCCAATTTGAACTGCCGTGGAAGGGCCAATGTCAACTGCCGTTGAAGGGCCAATTTGAACTGCCGTGGAAGGGCCAATGTCAACAGCCGTTGAAGGGCCAATGTCAACTGCCGTAGAAAGGCCTTTGTCAACTGCCGTTGAAGGGCCCATATCAACTGCCGTTGAAGGGCCCATGTCAACTGCCATTGAAGGGCTAATGTCAGGACCCAGTTCACAACGTCAGATGATTTGATATCTCCTTTGGCGTTCAGAATTGTAACTGTACCAATCTTGAATGCTGTAGTATGATTGTACAGTTTTTACAGGGTGGCAGAATACATGCCTTATTCATTCTTCTCGGTGATTTATGTTTTCACTTCTCTAGTAATCATCATGTTACAGTCTTTCTTAATTGTCATAGAGTCCTGCTATCGTGATAGCCTACTGTTAAAAAATCACTATTCTCTTCTTTATAAAAAAAAGATTAAGATTAGTTAGTAGCAAACTGCATATCCTGCTTGTCCCATTCCTCCTTCAGGAATAAGTAGTTATTTCTTGCATTTATACAGATTACCTATGAATTTTAGTATCACTGTTTAATGAATATATTGTTTCTCATACAATATCAATTGGGTTTTCCTCTGGAAATAGATTTATAAAATTATTTTGTTACAAAAAAACTAAATTTAAAGAGTTATCTCCCTAAACAGAATTGCATATAAATGTCAATTTTGATTTGCAAAGATCTAATTTCTCTAAAGAGGAAAATTATGAATTTTTCTCTTCATCTCTTCAAAAATGTTAATTTTAATTTCAAACCAAAAGAGATTTTATTCAAGTGTCTTACGGGGATGAGATCATGGTGAGGGGTAGATGAAGATGGGCATGCTCTTTGCACTCCCCAAGAGAGAGTAGTTCCCCAACCTTCCAACTAGGTTCCACAAGCCACTAGTAAATTGGGGAGACCCAGGCCTAGGAGATGATGAATGGAGAAGTATTGACTTGAAACCTCAAGATAGAGACGACTGACGAAATCTAACCGAGACCCTTTGCGTCAATAGGCGTAGGAGATGATGATGATGATGATAACAATAATAATTAATTTGCAGATTACTTTTCTTCGCCTATGAGATTACTCAATACTAATCTCATGAGATTACTCAATACTAATCTCATTACACGTTTATGAGCATTAATGTTCCAAATAAGTCTTACGTCATACCAATAACAATGGCTACTGGACATTGGCTCGAAATTATAATGGAATAAATTAAAGTGATCAGTTGGATATTAAAGAGCAAGTGCTATTGATTAACTGCTACTCAAGCTACTAAATATCAAATCATTCTGAATAACTGTGTCCATTAAAAGCTCTGAGGATAATGTCTATGATTATATT
>NC_090757.1:18823841-18826341 GCF_036898095.1 Palaemon carinicauda
TTACTTTGGTTTTCTTCGTTTTATTTTGATAATTCCATTTTTCATCTTATATCATTCATTTTGTTTATCTGTTCACTGTTCACTTAGGAAAATAAGTTTCTTGACGCCCTATCTATTAATACTTAGGTGCAAAGTTTATAAACTCACACTTAATATTACAAAAGAGCTTTTATTGCCTCCTAAGTATTTAGCTTCCAAACTGATTTCAAGGTAAAATATGATAATATTCAACTTTTGAGTTTTCCATTAAGACCGTTGTTCATGGAGAATGAACAATTGTAGTACATGTTCATTTGTTCACACCCACATATTTCCCTTCCTCTAACCAATCAATAGCTACCTACAGAAAACTTGCGTTTTGTTTTCGAAACCTGTCACTTTCTGGATATTGTCAATTTAACCTCGAAATGGAAAGTCAATCTCGAATTCTCGTATGGCAAGGCGACGAGATTCTCTCAAAGGGGAGATGTCGGGATGCCAGAAAACTCCAAATCAATCAATCAGTGAATCTCAAAGGAGAAAGGTGCAATTTTATTCGAACCCAGTAACTCCCCAAAGGGCCTCTCCAAAGGGCTGATTCTCCAAAAGGCTGGCTCTCCAATGGGCTGATTCTCCAATGGGCTGATTCTCCAAAGAGCTGATTCCCCAAAGGGCTGACTGTCCAAGGGCTGAGTCTCCAAAGGGCTGATTCTCCTAAGGGCTGACTGTTCAAGGACTGAGTCTCCAAAGGGCTGATTCTCCTATGGGCTGACTGTCCTGAAGGCTAATTCTCTAAAGGGTTACGTCTGTAAAGGGCTGATTCTCCAAAGGGCTGAGTCACTTCAAGGCCAAACTGTAAAAATCGACATCCGGTAACATCCTATGGCTTTTACCTTTTAACATATACACTTAAAATAAACTCTCCTGTTCATCTGTGGCTTAATTCTTGTGATTAATTCTTAGTTTTTATCAAAGAGAAACATTTAAAAATAAATATGATAAATCGAATATTGTTCTCAAGTCATAACTTTATTTCGGGTTTTTAAACTTAGAAATTAAATTTTTGATATATTGAGATAATATTTTTTTCAAAAGCTGCGTGTATCTCAAAGGCTGAATTATTTATTTACTACGACAGTTCGCCACCCAATATTCACTAAAGGCTAGTATACAAACTACCATATATTTTGCGCTCTATCTCCTTTAGGCATATAACAGGAAAAGAACTTTAGTTATGATGTATAGCTAAGGTGTTTTTTTATGTATATCTTTCATGTTATGTAATATATAGATGTAAAGGAAAATCTATTTTAAAATGCTCAGTAGGAAAAGAACGTAATAAAATTCAATCTTATGAAATTCATTAAATTAACATAATTAGTAAATAAAATGATATAAGGAAAAGTCAAAATTAAGCTATATATATATATATATATATATATATATATATATATATATATATATATATATGCATTTATTATATATATATATATATATATATATATATATATATATATATATATATATATATATATATATCCGCGCATTTATATATATATATATATATATATATATATATATATATATATATATATATATATATATATATATATATATATATATCCGCGCATTTATATATATATATATATATATATATATATATATATATATATATATATATATATATATATATATATACATATATATATATATATATATATACATATATATGTATATATCCGCGCATTTATATATATATATATATATAAATATAATATATATATATATATATATATATATATATATATATATATATATATATATATATATATATATATATCCGCTTATATATATATATGTGTGTATATATATATATATATATATATATATATATATATATATATATATATATATATATATATACATTTATATATATACATTTATATTTATATATATATGTATATACATCATTTATAAAAGAATTTAAATAATATATATTTGAAGATAGAAATGTTATTTGTAAGTTAATCCGGAGTCGAGGTGCATCTGGGTTCCAACAATTTGAAACCATCTGTAACTATTCTCGTTACGACTCAAGTGTGTTGAAGGCACAACGTTTGGCAATTCTTTTAATTATTTCATATTAGATCTGCAATATATTTTAAGCAAACGGTACCATAACTTTTCAGGAATATCAAAAAGTCACCACCTTTTCTTGAAAGCCTTTATATCTTCAGTCCTTCGGATGTCTAGTGGGAGCGTATTATACAATCTATAGGCCGCATATTTGAAAGCTCTTGAACCTACACTAAATTCGAGTTACATTTTGGTTCCAATAACTTGAAACCCTCTGTTTTTCGGGCCAATTTGTTGGAAACATGATGCAGTCATTTTCTGAAATATTTTGGACGTCCAAATCTGATAACTTGATGAGTCATTGCACAAGTCCTATGATTTGTTCTAGCTTTGATGGAACCTAATTCACAACCGATATATTAATTATCATTCCTTTTAACTCTGT
>NC_090757.1:18831341-18833841 GCF_036898095.1 Palaemon carinicauda
AAAGTAAGGCAATCTAAAACGAACGAACGAAAGTATTTGCCCACTAATAACTAAACTTGCTATTTCCAGACGATTTTGATTTGATACACAGAATGGGAGTTCGCTGTGTATCAATTGTCCTTGCGAGCACTGGTGTGATACAGAAGCACTTCCACCATTAGGGAAGGGTTTAGTTCCATTGACGTCTGTTTTTTACTTTCCTCTTCTAGTTTTTCTTTCTCTGAGTTTTTAAATTGTTTACAGAATTAACATCTGATGGTTTCAAATAACATCGTTGCTGATCAGTGTGGTAAGGACAGGCAAGTATTGTGGAAAATATCAATTAACAAAGAAGAACCAAATTACCTTCCTAACGGCAATAGAAATCGAGATGTCTGCAATGTTATAAGTGATAAAGGGTCCCACTGAAAGTCTTGAATTTTTATTCGCTTTGTTCCTTTAGTGGTCTCCTTGCTCTTGATAAGACAAGGTAAAGAAAATGTTGTTTTTACAGCAACTTTTTCTTCCGATATGACAGTCTCCTGGAAATAAATCTGTGACGACAGTGCTGGTAAACAACTCCACAATTTGGCTTCTTGACCAGAACCCATGACTGACGTTCATAACAGATCCTATCTTTTTTAGAGTTCCTTTTCCTAGAAGCTGGTCGCATATACATATGATTAGCGCCTAAGCCCGCTCTTCATTAAGCTAGGATCAGGGAGGGCCAGGCAATGTCTGCTGGTTACTTACCAGGCAGACCTTTAGGCTTCCTCAAAATCCGCATTCTTAGCTCACAAGGACTGTTAGGTTGTAAACATTCCTAGAAACTATCGAGTTTGAGCGGGTCCCGAATCTCCGTCCAGCAAATTGTCAAGTAGGAACGCTTCCAATAGGCCACCGCCACCCTACATCTAAAGAAGTACATTAGATATTCATTAAACGTAATGAAGTACAGACGCGTTCATCTCAACCCTTTTTAAGTTCACCAGCATCACACATAAAAGCCATGGAACAACAAAGCCAAAATTAGAGTCAATAAGCCTTTTTGAATGCACGTCAATTAGACTCCTCTTACGCTGATAACCTACATTAACTTGTCCATTAAGAGCTTAAAGGATGCTAATTCTGATGCTGATCATCAATTAGCATTACAATACTGAAGAAGAAGAAGAAGAAGAAGAAGAAGAAGAAGAAGAAGAAGAAGAAGAAGAAGAAGAAGAAGAAGAAGAGGAAGAAGGCTTCCTGCTTAGCATGCCAGCATAGAATTGGCTAGATTCTTTCGGTAGATTTTCCGGTTAATTGTGAATTTCTATTTTAACATTTTTGTTCTAGTAAAATTGCCAACACGCCTTTGTAATATGAATTATGATCAAAGTTAATTTTTGTAATTATTTTTGTTTTTAAATGTTTGGGAAAAAATAATACTCTGGTATCTTGTACCTAGTAATTGTTAACATAAACTAATATTATGTTATTTCTATTCTTCCATACTAGCTAATAAATTCAGTTATATGATTGATGATGAAAATCATCTTTATTTTGAGAATTAGTAAAAAAAAAAATGGATATTCTGATATGAATAATAACGACAAAAAAATCAAGCTCAAAAAGACGTAAATTGGTTAAATAAACTTGAAGAATTAATATAATTTCCAAGGAATAAAAGGTTATTATGATAGATAAACTAATAGAGTTTTTTGTAGTACATAGATTTATGTACTATAAAAAACGCTATACAGTAGTATCAAGGTTGCGAAACATAAGAGTTACTTTCCACTTGTCCTTCTTGTGCCCTCTGCGTTCCAAGGATTCGTCATAACAAACTAATAGTTTCTCTTCGGTAGAATATAGAGACGGAAACGTCTAGGGTTCTCTGGAAATGGCTTTTGATATTTCCCTGGTGTCGATTTAATAAGAGATATGGCAAACTTCTTGGCACTGTTGGTGAAGGAGGATATTTATGACCGTAGAGTTGGTCCGGTATTGGAGGGAAGGATTTATTTGAGAGAAGGAAATTATGGGTTTGTTTTGCCATATTTTGTTTTTAAAATAAGTGGAAGGAAATTTAGATATAACCAGAATGAACAATATTATATAATATCTAGCACAGAAGAAACACGTCACTATTTCAGGGATTAGAATAAACATATTGCAAAAGATTTGCTATTTTTAGAAAATAATTCCCCGTCTCTTTTATAAACCTCGGCATTTACCTCTCCTCTTTGGTTTTCAGGGATGACACTTCAGTTTGAAGGACCCAAAAACGCATGCATCACCTCATCCGGGACCAATGGATTAGAGTGAGTGTTAAGTTTTTATTTTGATAAGTGTTTTGATTTTGATAACATTACCATATTGTAACGAGAATTTTGCCTGTTTTAACTGGGATTCCAAAACATAGAAATAGGATCAAGATCATATCTCTCTGTATATGTATCCTTGACAGGTCAGTTTTTATTTTAGATTTTACTATTAGAGATACCCTGCGATGCCTGGTTATAGGATTAAAAAGCTTTGT
>NC_090757.1:18843841-18848841 GCF_036898095.1 Palaemon carinicauda
GGTATGACCACTACCTCTCTCCCTACCCTAGGGACAGGGTGAGACCGAGTAGACCCTTTAACCAGGGTACGACTACTTCCTCTCTGGTTACGATATCCTCTCCAGATGTTTATTCATTTTCGTCAGCTTTGCGAAGAAAAAAAAGTAATAATAATTTTTAACATTTCTTGACGATTCCTGCAGAACAAATGCTAGGAATTGGATGGATAAATTCAATCATATACACAGTTATACAGTCAACAAATTGAAGCAATTGTATCATAAGAAAATAATGTATTTGATTGTATTAAAGTGAAAGATGCCTACATCGGAAATTCTATAAATAGATAATTGAAAAGCAATTTTGTTGATATGAGATAATGGGATTTTATAATTATCACCTAATTTTTATATAATTACTATTACTGTAATGGGTTAAAATAACACTTGATTTATTGGTAAACTGACTGGAGTATTTCAAAATGGCAACACCGTGAAATTAATAATAATAATAATATAATAATAATGTTTATTGGACAAAAAATATTTACATTCAAAGATTTACAAAAAGAAAAAAAGACTCAGTCCAAGCCCATGTGGAGCAGAGCTCTTCGGGCAATAATACAACAAAATAATATCATCAATTAAGTAAAAATAAAAAATAAAGTAAATATGGATATAGATATACAAAATGTACGCATACATATACATAATCATATGTATACAAATAGATACATATAAATGAGAATCTTAGCCTAAAAACAAATGGAAATGCATATTTATATGATAAGGAAAGATGGTATATGAAAGCTAATGGTATATACATTGAAAAAATTGTAGATATTAAGCAAAAAACTCAGTAAAAGAACTAGTTTTACAAATAAAAAAATATTCTAAACAATGAAACATACTTGCGTTGTGGTTAGGTAGGCAAGTATAAATATTCATTAATAAAGCTTAATACCCAGATAACAGGAGATTTGTATATGATTTCTTAAAAGACCGAACGCTAAGCAGTGCCTTTAGATAAGCGGGCAGAGTATTCCAAAGTTTAAATTACTGACAAAGAAGTTAATTCATGCAGCGCAGTGTACACTAACAAGTTGGGTTTTTGTCATTGACACCAGGGCTCCGAAAACAGATGCTCCACATTCTCTGAGTCGTATGCAACAACAATAACAAGAACAACAACAGCAATTTGGTGTTCATAAAGGCCTTGGAGCATGTGATGCCCTTTTTACAATCTCCAATGCTGTACAGAAAGCCCCTGATTGTGGGCAGGAAGTTCGTATGATTGGCCTTGATTTTAGTGCTGTCTTTGACCGTGTTAATCATGAGGCCCTTGTTTTCAAACTCAAACATTTGGGATTGGGTGGGGTGTTTCTTAGCATCATTATTGAATTTTATAGGTAATAGGTCGCAAAGAGTTGTTG
Source organism: Palaemon carinicauda (assembly GCF_036898095.1). Classification (NCBI taxonomy): domain Eukaryota; kingdom Metazoa; phylum Arthropoda; class Malacostraca; order Decapoda; family Palaemonidae; genus Palaemon; species Palaemon carinicauda. Next base: position 18,845,254 of record NC_090757.1, read on the forward strand.
TTGATGGGCACCACAGTGAGTATAGGAATGTGATATCTGGTTTCCCTCAGGGTATTGTTCTTGGCCCATTACTTTTCATACTATATAGACATGACATGTGGTTTAGTCAGGAAAACAAGCTTGGTGCATATGCAGATGATATTACTCTTTGCATCAATTCCATCTCCTGAATGTACAGTAGATCTGGGGTTGCTGAATCCCTTAATAGAGATTTAGCTAAAATTAGTGCATGGTGCAAATTATGGGGTATGAAGTTGAATCCTAATAAAACTCAAAGTATGATTTTAAGTAGGTCAAGAACCGTGGCTCCTCAACATCTGGATCTCAGCATTGATAATGTTTCTTTAACTTTGTATGACTCTTTTTAAAATTTTAGGTGTGATTCTCGACAGCAAATTTACTTTTGAGAAAAACATCAGGTCTGAGTCTTCTTCCGTTGCACAAAAAATTGGCTTATTGAGAAAATCTTTCTAGATTTTCGGTGATCAATCTATTCTGAAGAAGTCTTTTAATTTTTTCATTTTACCTTGTTTCGAGTATTGTTCTCCAGTCTGGTCTTCAGCTGCTGATTCTCATCTTAATTTGTTGGATAGGAACTTACAGTCTATTGAATTTCTTATTCCCGATCTAGATATTAATCTCTGGCACCGTCGATCTCTCTCTCTCTCTCTCTCTCTCTCTCTCTCTCTCTCTCTACGAAAATGTCTTTACTTAGTTATCAGAAGCGTGAAACATTACGATATTTCCCAAATACACTTTTATTTCATAGACTTCAATCAAACGCCCCCCCCCCTCTCTCTCTCTCTCTCTCTCTCTCTCTCTCTCTCTCTCTCTCTCTCAGCTGCTTTTTGTAAGACCTTTTCCCTTCCATTCCCTTACAGAAAGCTCTCGCACATCTATGTCAGCCTTCAAAATACAATGAAAAAAATACCGAGAGAGAGAGAGAGAGAGAGAGAGAGAGAGAGAGAGAGAGAGAGAGAGAGAGAATGTTACCCAATATCTCGTTAAAGGTAATTCATCTATGACTGAAGGAGAGCTGCAATAGATCTTGCAATTAACTCAGCCTGTTTGTTCCCTCGAATCTCATTTCGTCTCGGTCGCAATTTTTTTTTTATCTTTTATTATGAAATACACATTACCTTCTTACAGTTTACAACATATATACATCATAGTATATTTGCGTAAATAATTTTTCATTTTACGTATAGTGTATTTACAATTGAAGAAACTATAGTAATTTTTTTCTAATGAGGCGCGTTTGCACTGACTCACACGGGTGCCCTTTTAGCTCGGAAATGTTTCCAAATCGTTGATTAGTTGGAGAAAACAATTCTAAGCAATCAGCTTCCAGGAAACTTTTCCGAGCTAAAAGAGCACCCCTGCAAGTCGTGCAAATGCGCCTCATTAGAAAAAATTGACTATAGTGAAACACTCCCGAAGCCATTTCAAAAGGATTGGATTTCCTTTTGTTTGTGTCATCTTTAAGCGTAAGTTTATCCTTTATTACTGCTGGTAGGATTATCGTTGGTATTTTGAGGAGTGTTTACGTTTATGTTTAAGTATATATACAACGACAACTATAAATGTAGCGGTTTCTATTCCACTGTAGGACAAAGGCCTCACACATTTCAATTCATTTTAGCGGTTTGGCCAGTTTTCATCATCACGCTGGCCAGTGCGGATGGGTGATGGTGAGAGAATTATTTTCTTGTGATTGCTCACAGAAAGCTAAGCTAGCATGAGTGAGTGTCTTTTAAAAGTACAATAAACACTTAAATCATTCAGGAAGAGCATATACATATACTATATATATATATATATATATATATATACATATATTATACTCCTCCTAATACCTGGATTCTCTCTACCTCGAGATCAGAGACCCATGGGGGACTCAACTCAAAGATAAAAACTTCTGGTCTGCCGGGGAATCGAATTCGGGCCCGAGAAACTGAGAGGTCAGTGGCTAGAACGTATGTCACGTTCACTTCAGTTTCTCGGGCCCGGATTCGATTCCCCGGCCGATCAGAAACCATTAACTTTGAGTTGATTCCCCCTTGGTCACTGATCCCGAGGTAGAGACAATCCAGATATTAGGAGTAGTATAATATATGGATTATTTGAATATGAATAACACGTATAAATGTGCAAAATTTATCATATATTCATATATATATATATATATATATACTGTTTATATATGTACTATATATATATATATATATACACTTTGTATGCATATATATACATATATATATATATATATATATGTATATACTGTATATATATATATATATATATACTTTGTATGCATATATATACATATATATATACATATATATATAAATATATATATATATGTGTGTATATATATATATAAATACTTATATATATATATATATATATGTGTGTATGTATGTATATATATATATATATATATCTATATATATATATATATATATATATGTGTGTATTATATATTCTAGAAAGCGACTTTCGGTGTAACACATGATCTAGAGATAAGGTGGTGATATACTTTCTATAGATTCCGTTTTATAGGCAAAGTTTCGTAGAATTTCTTGTTGTAGTCTAACTATGGTTTTCGCTATTTGCTATAACGATAGAATAAATGTAGAAGAATGATAATAATTTTTCTAACCAAAGTGAAAATGGGCTTTTAGGCCTATTTAGGCATGTTAGTTTACGTTCACACACAACAAAAAAAAAGAGAAGAAATATCTCAATGGCGAATAGAATTTGAAGACATCATCTCCCCGGACAAACTGGGATCTATTCCAGAAGGCTAAAACTACTGCCTGATCTTTGATCAGAAAGCATCTTTAACATTTACAACGTTTATAGAAGGCTTAAATCACTGTTAGATATTTTCACATATTGTGAAAATGAGGAGGATTTGACCCATTTAAGGAATATAGAAAAGAAAAGAGTGAATTAATTGAGCTTCATCAAGCCCACGAAGAAGACCTAAAGAAATAATAGAATCCTTTTTATTCAGTGAAACAAATTTACGAAAGAAGAAAAAAATATAAAAACTGATGTGGAAGAGAAGACAAATCAGTATAAGAGGAGGATAAACTATAGAGACACTGATATGTCTTTTTTAGTTTATATATGAAATATGTTTTATGTTACTGTTTTTTGAAATATTTTATTAATTGTTAATTATTTCTCATATAGTTTATCTATTTCCTTTTTCCTTTAATCGTTGGGCTATTTTTCCCTGTTGGAGCCCTTGGGATGCTAGCATTTTGCTTTTCCAATTAGTGCTGTAGCTTAGCTAATAATAATAATAATAATAATAATAATAATAATAATAATAATAATAATAATAATAATAATAATAATAATAATAATAATAATAATAATAGATGTGCGAAAAGATGCAGACAAATAATAATAATAATAATAATAATAATAATAAAAATAATAATAATAATAATAATAATAATAATAACAATAATTTATTTTCGTTACAATATAGGAGCCCAGAGCCCTAGGAGCCTTTCAAATTCTTGAAGGGCTTTTGGAATACCAACTCCATCGCCTGATTTCCCGAACGTTTCT
>NC_090757.1:18853841-18856341 GCF_036898095.1 Palaemon carinicauda
TCACATATACATATGATTAGCGCCAAAGCCCGCTCTTCATTAAGCTAGGACCCTGAAGGGCCAGGCAATGTCTGCTGGTTATTAAGCAGGCAGACCTTTAGGCTCCCTCAAAATTCGCATTCTTAGCTCACAAGTACTGTTAGGTTGGTGACATCCGTATAAACTATGGAGCTTGAGCGGGTCTTGAACCTCCGTCCAGCAGATTGTCAGGTAGGGACGCTTCCAATAGGCCTCCACCACCCTACATCTAAAGAAGTACATTAAAGATTCATTAAACGTAATGAAGTACAGACGCGTTCATCTCAACCCTTATTAAGTTCACCAGCATCACACATAAAAGCCATGGAACAACAAAGCCAAAATTAGAGTCAATAAGCCTTTTTGAATGCACGTCAATTAGACTCCTCTTACGCAGATAACCTACATTAACTTGTCCATTAAGAGCTTAAAGGATGCTAATTCTGATGCTGATCATCAATTAGCATTACAATACTGAAGAAGAAGAAGAAGAAGAGGAAGAAGAAGAAGAAGAAGAAGAGGAAGAAGGCTTCCTGCTTAGCATGGCAGCATATAATTGGCTAGATTCTTTAGGTAGACTTTCCGGTTAATTGTGAATTTCTATTTTAACATTTTTGTTCTAGTAAAATTGCCAATAGGAATTATGATCAAAGTTAACTTTTGTAATGAAATTTTTTTTTTAAATGTTTGGGAAAAAATAATACTCTGGTATCATGTACCTAGTAATTGTTAACATAAACTAATATTATGTTACTTCTATTCTTTCATACTAGCTAATAAAGTCAGTAATATGATTGATGATGAAAATTATATTTATTTTGAGAATTAGTAAAAAATTGGATATTCTGATATGAATAAAAGAACGGTAATAACGAAAAAAAAAATCGAGCTCATAAAGACGTAAATTGGTTAAATAAACTTAAAGAATTACTAAAGAATTAATATAATTTCCAAGGAATAAAAGGTTATTAAGATAGATAAAGTAATAGAAGTTTTTGTAGTACATAGATTTATGTACTACAAAAAAGGCTTTACTGTAGTATCAAGGTTGCAAAACATAAGAGCTACTTTCCACTTGTCCTTCTTGTGCCTTCTACGTTCCAAGGATTCGTCATAACAAACAAATAGTTTTTATTCGGTAGAATATAGAGACGGAAACGTCTAGGGTTCTCTGGAAATGGCTTTTGATATTTCCCTGGTGTCGATTCAATAAGAGATATGGCAAACTTCTTGGCACTGTTGGTGAAGGAGGATATTTATGACCGTAGAGTCGTTCTAGTATAGGAGGGAAGGATTTATTTGATAGAAGGAAATTATGGGTTTGTTTTGCCATATTTTGTTTTTAAAATAAGTGGAAGGGAATTTAGATACAACCAGAATGAACAATATTATGTAATATCTAGCACAGAAGAAACACGTCACTATTTCAGTGATTGGAATAAACGTATTGCAAAAGATTTGCTATTTTTAGAAAATAACTCCCCGTCTCTCTTATAAACTTCAGCATTTACCTTTGCTCTTTGGTTTTCAGGGATGACACTTCAGTTTGAAGGACCCAAAAACGCATGCATGCCCTCATCCGGGACCAATGGATTAGGGTGAGTGTTAAGTTTTTATTTTGATAAGTGCTTTGATGTTGATGACATTACCATATTGTTTCTAGAATTTTGCCTGTTTTAACTGGGATTCCAAAACATAGAAATAGGGTCAAGATCATGTCACTGTATATGAATCCTTGACAGGTCAGTTTTTATTTTAGATTTCACTATTAGAGATACCCTGCGAGGCCTGGTTATAGGATTAAAAAGCTATGTCAGGATATGCGATTGGTCGATTCTTGTAAGATATCTTTGTGATGACTCGTTTTGAACCACGTTTTTTTAACTAGATACTCTTATTACCCAATATTTTATTTGTGGAAACTGCAACTGTGAAGATAAAACATTTCCTATGTTAAGGTGATGATATTTGCAACAAAAGCAGCCTAACTTTCCCTCCACCGCATCACAATCCTGAAGGTTCATTCTTCCATTTCAGAACACCACAATGATTACATTTCTGTCATGAAGCCAATTTGTACTATTATTTTTCATACCGATGTCTTGGGTCATAGGTGAAGGTACCAAGACACCTTTGTTCTGCATTAAACCGTCGTGCTCTAACTTCTGCATGCCTGACTCTATCAATATGGTGATTATTCTCTTCCTCCTGTGTTTGTTGGTTTTACTGAGCATACATTCTCTGTTTGATAGTCTGAAGTAGAGTTATTAATTTATTTCTTTTTCCTGATTTCTTAGTGCCGCAATTCTTTGTTGATTATTTTTAAGGTGAGAATTTGTTTGGGCTCCGTCATCTCCTTGTGCAGCTGCCATTCTGGTGGCTTTATGTTCCTTCTATTTGAATTTTCAAGAGGGTGAGGGTTCTGCCCGTTCCCATAGTTCTCTAATGGGGCATTTCGAGATTTCAGACACCGCCATTGTCT
>NC_090757.1:18863841-18865747 GCF_036898095.1 Palaemon carinicauda
AATGTATATATATAGTATACACATACATGTAGCCATATACATTATCTGCACAAGTATATTTTTTTCTAAAAAAAAAAAAAAAAAAATTTTTGTTTTTAAAGTATCAACTTTCATTCCAATATTTCGGTGTTGATTCCCCATCGTCACTTTTCTCTGTCGACAACACGAAAAACTGAAACTACACTAATTAAGGAAAGTTCGTTATAACTCGGACGATACATATTTTCCCAATTCCCCAAACTTTCCCTCTGGGTAATGTCTTGAAAGGTTTCAAAGAACTACCTTTTCTTATAGATGGTTAACTAGCAGGATTTTTTTTTTACTTGTCTGAAACTCTGAAATATGCCCTTATGCTTCTGGAGGTAAGCGGTGTTTCTAAACTCTCTCTCTCTCTCTCTCTCTCTCTCTCTCTCTCTCTCTCTCTCTCTCTCTCAATATATTAAGGAGCAAATGTCTGGATATATATGGCTAGTTCAAGTTTAAATGCGGATATCAAATCGCCTGAAATTACATATAGAAATCAGCCTATGTACAGGCTATATACCATTTAAGAGAGATCGTTGTTACTGTATGGACATGAGACGTGGTGTGACAATGAAACAATATCCAATAGATTTTGTAGAATTGAGAAAAAATCTCTTAAAAGAATATTGTTAGTTAAAAGAAAGGACGGGATTAGAAAGGAAAATATAATAGAGATTACTAGTGCCATAAGTGGATTAGATCCTGGGGAGGGGTAGAGGGAGATGTTTTGGGCATGCTCTCTGCACTCCCCAAGAGAGATTAGTTCATCAATCTTTCAAATGGGTTTCTCAAGACACTAGAAGGGTTGGAAGACCCAGGCCTACATGGCTGAGGACTATTAAGCGTGAAATAGTAGAGACGATTGGGGGAATCTGAGATCATTTGTGTCAATAGGCGTAAGATGGGAATATATATGTTTATATATATATATATATATATATATATTTGTGTGTGTGTGTGTGTGTGTGTATGCATTTGTTAAAACCCGTATAAGCCATCATATTTAAATGGCAGCATCTGTCTGTACTCACTTGTTCCCATTTATCAACTTTGAAAACTTGTGATGTTTATGTGCAGTACAGTACATACATACACACACAGACACACACACACATATATATATATATATATATATGTATATATATATATGTATATATATATATATATATATGTTTGTGTGTGTAAATAATATGTATATATATTTGTTAATATATCTTAACTCTCGAATGACTATCTTCAATTTCTTGTATATATATATATATATGTGTGTGTGTGTGTGTGTGTGTGTGTGTGCTCTAAGTTTGAAAACCATGGAAAATAAGGACTATGATCTAAACAGTGAATACTGCAAGCTATGTTAATTACATTGAGTAGTGAATCCTTGATCATTCAATTGACCCGGGTTCATTTTTAATCCTAAAAGTGGTGTGATGCGATTTTGTTCAATTGAATAAATTATTACAACTGACTCATGTTTAGATCATTGAAAGTATCTAGAATCTAGATATTAATTCTCAAATATCTTCAATAGAGGGAGATTGTGATGAGTGAAATATTTAATTACTTTAGTTTTCTTCGTTTTATTTTGATAATTCCTTTTTTATCCTATTTCATTCATTCTGTTTATCTGTTCACTGTTCACTTAGGAAAATAAGTTTCTTGACGCTCTATCTATTAATACTTAGGTGCAAAGTTTATAAACTCACGCTTAGTATTACAAAAGAGCTTTTATTTCCTCCTAAGTATTTAGCTTCCAAACTGATTTCAAGGTAAAATATGATAATATTCAACTTTGAGTTTTTCATTAGGACCGTTGTTCATGGAGAATGAACTATGGTAGTCCATGTTCATTTGTTCACACCCACATATTTCCCTTCACTCT
>NC_090757.1:18871247-18878747 GCF_036898095.1 Palaemon carinicauda
CTTATGAATTATTATTTTAATTATTCATCACACGAACCTCCTTCTTTTAGAAGTCATGCCATTATTTTCAGTAAACCTTGAGTGAAGAAAAGAATATTGTTCTGTTGGTGTAAAAATGTCCTGCTGCCCTTTTTTTTCTTTTTATATGAAAAAAGATCTAAAAGGAAAGTTTAGCGTAAACAATTCGAATCACATCATCAACTTTATTTTTCCAGACACGCAGACAATTGAAATACCCTTGTTCCAGGTCTCGGCACAGACCTGGAGACATTTCCTAAAGAAAACTGGATCAAAAGACAATGAAAAAGGATGGAGACATCAGCCACTTGAAAAAGGATTTAAATTCCACGTATTAATGATTTAATTCAATATTTTCATCTTACCGCTGGGGCCTGCGAGGCCATTCAGCATCCAACTGGAGCTGCTAGAAAAAGCTAAGGCCTGGTGGCCTATTAGAAACGTTCCTGGCTGGCAATCTATTGGACAGGGATTCGAGACTCCTAAGCTCGGTAGTTTGTTGTGTTTGCAACCTCGTCGTCCTTGTGAGTAAGGGATATATGTTTGGGGGAACTTCTCGGTCTACCTACGACTCGTCAGCGACAATTGCCTGATCCTCCCTGGTCCTAGCTTGGGTGGAGGGGGGCTTGTGCGCTGATCAAATGAATATATGGCCAGTCTCTAGAGCATCGTAGATCAAGGACATTTTCACTGTCACTGTCCCTTGCATCTGCCATTCATGAGTGGCCTTCAAACTACGATGTGATAATTGAGAAGTTGGACAGAGAAATATAAGAAATGAAATTGGGATAAAAAAAAAAAAAAAAATAATGCAAGTGAAAATACGGGCCTAAGGAAGGCTGGGCACCACAGTGAGGGGTTGGGCTTGTCCGGCTGACGTTCTGGTGAGCATCTATTCCGATGAAACAAACTGAAACCAGACATCTTTAACTTATAACCTTTAAGTAATGCCTACAATGCACTGCGTGATGTGCACTGATGTCTCTTCCCACTACGGAAACAGATAATAACGAAAACATAAAGAAACTTCAATATTAAACATGGAAGTAAATTCAGATTAAACAACTGAAGGCAAAATTCAAATATCAAAACTGATGGATAATGGGCATATATACTAAACACCCTATCTATCATCAGGGTATAGCTATTCCCTCTTACCCTACCCAGGGTTGGGGAGAGCTGGGCATGACCGGTAATATATATATATATAGATATAGATATAGATATATATATATATATATATATACTGTATATATATGCATATATATATATATATACATATATATACATATATATATATATATATATAGAGAGAGAGAGAGGAGAGAGAGAGAGAGAGAGAGAGAGATAGCCTGACTTGCTCTATTATAGAAGGTATATGACCCACCTAGTGTAATACAACACTGAACACCACAGAAAACTATTATACAGAAAGGCTTTGTTACATCAATTATAGGGCAAATTATGATCTTTATAGTTAGAGAAATGTTTTTGAAATGGAAATTTCCCGTATACACAAACCAGAAATGTATGAATGCGTATCCCAAACTCCAGGGACCCATAAATTGTGAGTATTGTCATTGTCAAGACTAAATTCATCCTCTGTACTCATAAGACGCAATAACTCTTGTGTGTGTTTATGCTCTTGTAACTGGCAGTTGGACGATGCTTTGAACATCACAAAGGAAAATCAAACTGCTTGTAAATAGGAATTTTGTGGCCACTTTGCAGGATTTACGGCCATATCATATACAGTACGTGTTTTGTTATTTATCCGTATGTTAGTTCTCTCTCTCTCTCTCTCTCTCTCTCTCTCTCTCTCTCCCCGTGTGCTATATATATACATTGAATATATATACATATATATACATTGAATATATATATATATATATATATACCTATATACATTGTAATATATATATATATATATATATACCTATATACATTGTAATATATATATATATATATATATACAGTAGATGGGAAGTGAGATGGTTCGAGCATGCTCTTCACACTCTCCAAGAAAGAAGAGTTCAAGAAACTTAACTGGGCTCCACAAGGCACTAGAAGAGTTGGAAGACCCAGGCCTACATGTCTGATGACTATGAAGCGTGAAGAAGGAGATGATAAATGGAGAAGTATTGATTTAAAAGCTCAAAATAGAAACGACCAGCAAAATCTAACCAAGGCCCTTTACGTCAACAGGCGTAGATGATGATGATGATATTTTTACATATATATATATATATATATATATATTTATATACATATATATATATATTTATATATCTATGCAATATATATATATATATATATATGTGCGTGTGTGTATATGTATATATACATTATTATATATAATATATATATATATGTGTGGTGTGTGTGTGTGTGTGTGTGTAAATATCACCCACGAATGGCATTTAATACCGAATTCTATCTCGGGAATATATATCCACTTGGAATTCATTTTATGGTAACAGCTTCTGGCCGAGATAGAATTCGGTATTAAATGCCATTCGTGGGTGATATTTACATTAATTAAAATCACGTGTGCTTGTGATATATGTTCATATATATATATATGTATATATATATATATATATATATATATATGTATGTATAAATCCATTTCTAAATAGGGCTACTTTAACGTAGTGAAAGGGTTTGTGTGTTGCCATGATCAACATAGCTGTACTAGTCTGGGACACCCATAATAGGTTGGTTTGCTGACAACGATTAGAAAAATAAATCCCCTACCATCAAACCACTGTGGCCAACATGGTAATGTAAATAACACATGTTTAAGGACTTCAAGCAGTGGACTAGAAGCGGGCTACATTTGTTGTTGTGTTTATATATAAGTACATATTTCAAATAAGCCATATTTATCAATACATTAAAGTCTGGGTTCTCTTAACGACCTCGGGATCAGAGCCCCAGACGGAATCGCCCAAAGACTATAATATCAGACCGGCGGGGATTTGAACCCTCGTCCCAGGATATCTGTATCTATATTCAGCCTGAGGCTCTGATCCCGAGGTCGTTAAGAGAATCCAGATTTTAATGTATTAATATATATGGCTTATTTGAAATATGAAAGAAACACGTTTAAATGTGCAAAAATTTATCATAGGTATATATGTGTGGTGTCCAAAAATCATGTATACACTCTTTGACTTGGAATAGCTGACAAACTTTTTTTCTTATTTCAGATTTGATTTTGGAGTAAGAATGGCGGATACTGGGCTTAAGTTTGAGCAAAAAAAAAAAAATTGTTCTGGAAACATTCTTGAAATGAGAAAATAAAGCTGAAGTGCAAAAATGATTTAGGAGTGAGTTCCACAAGGATGCCCCAACACGCGTCACCATTTCACGAATCGTAGAACTTTGAGAATCATGGGACCATCCAGTGGATGAGAAAAGGACATTCAGGACGAAAAAAGAACATCGACAAGCCTAACTAAAAAGCAAAATGTTATTGCTAATGTTTAGAATTAACCACAAAAATCTGTTCGTCAACTGTCACGTGTAACAGGTATCCCAAAATCGAGCGTCCATCGCATTTTGAAGCGTGCGCAGCAGAAAACCTAAAACAATTGACGAAATTAGATAGGCAATCAAAGAAGAATGTACTCAGATACCGAAAGAAATGCTACCAACAGTTTGTAGTTCCATATTTCCACGATGCAAAAAGTGTATTGAGCAGAAAGGCAATCAGTTTCAACACTTTATGTGAGCTGATCTTTTTTTTTCGAACCTTCTCAAATTGCCCCATGTATCCTTACTTTTTCACTGTGAACTCTCAGAATCTTTAAATGTGCTCTGTTTCTCACCTGTGAATCTGTTATTCACGTTAATACCAATATATTGGACAAGATGTAACAAACCAGAGTGTATACAATATTTTGGGACACTATATATATATATATATATACATGTATATATATATATATATATATATACATGTACATATATATGTACATATATATATATATATATACATGTACATATATATGTACATATATATATATATATATATATATAAATATGTGTGGGGGGGGAAAGGAAAAGGAAGAGAATACGATAGATTGACGAACTAGGGAAATTTCGAGGTAGAAACTGACATAGGAATACCAAAAACAGATGCGAGTGAAGGGACATATCTGAATCTTTCAATATACAGTGGATGATGATGATGATGATAATACCTATTCACAACTAAATATATATATATATATATATATGTGTGTGTGTGTGTGTGTGTGTGTGTGTAGACAATTCGTCGAAAGACAATTGGTAGAATGATAACTCGTCGAATAACAGTTCGTCGAAATGACAATTTGTCGAAATGAATGGCAGTTTGAAATAATATCTGTTTTTAAGTATCTAGTCCTTGATAGTATGGTTGTTCAAGAATAGTTAGCAGAATAATATGGTAGTTCGAAACAATTTACGTTCTAAAGTCTCTAATATCAAACATTTCACTATAGTCCATGAGCTAAATGGAATTCAAGACCGAGCAAGGTGCTAGAAAACTTTTGCATGCAGGTTTCTTACACAACTGATAAAGACCATTGCGATAAAACATACTGGAGATCTGAAAAAAACGGAGTGAGTGTGGAGCAAGATTACAAACTATTAACCCTTTTACCCCCAAAGGACGTACTGGTACGTTTCACAAAAGCCATCCCTTTACCCCCATGGACGTACCGGTACGTCCTTGCAAAAAATTTTATACATTTTTTTTTTCATATTTTTGATAATTTTTTGAGAAAATTCCGGCATTTTCCAAGAGAATGAGACCAACCTGACCTCTCTATGACAAAAATTAAGGCTGTTAGAGCAATTTAGAAAAAATATACTGCAAAATGTGCTGGGAAAAAAATAACCCCCTGGGGGTTAAGGGTTGGAAATTTCCAAAAGGGTTTATGATATGATTCAAGGAAATCCTTCACGGGATTACCATCCGCCAAATGATACTCGAAATGCTGCCTTGTTAGTTGTAAATGAAATTAAGCAAAGGGCTTGTGAAACCGAAGAAGTGACAGGCTGCATAGTATATAATGCAAAATGTAATATGCCTTTGAGTGTTGCAAGAGCACCACCCAAAAAATCTTCTCTTTTGAGAACAGTGAATTGGAAAACGTCCGTACAAGAAGAAGAAGACTTAAACATTACGACAAGAGGTTAGAATTTTAAGTTTTAGGAAGACGAAAAAGTGACTATTTACAGAACTGCTAGAAATTTGGACCTTTTATCCCAAAACTGTATTTGGTTTTGTGATGGCACATTGAACTGCGCTCCAGTTAATTCACAGTTGTACACTATCCATGCACTAATTGCTAAAAATAAAGGCTTACCATTACTATACTTTTAGTCGGGCTCAAAAGACGAAGAGACTTATGACATTATTTTCACATATATGAATCAAAGTCGAAGCTTGAATGTTTCATCCATTATGATATACTATGGACAATTCGACCAATTGTCATTTCGGCAAATTGTCATTCTACCAATTGTCTTTCACCCAGTAGTCAGGCTACCACACACACACACACACACACATATATATATATATATATATATATACCTGCATATATACATATATATAAACATACACATATATACATATATACATATACATATATATATATATATACATATATATACATAAACATATATACATATATACATACATATATACATATATATACATATATATACATACATATATACATTATATACATATATATATATATATATATATACATATATATACATATATATATATACATATACATACGTATATTATTATTATTATTATTATTATTTGCTAAGCTACAACCCTAGCTGGAAAAGCAAAATGCTATAAGCCCAGGGGCCCCAACAGGGAAAATAGCCCAGTAAGGAAAGGAAAGAAGGAAAAATAAAATATTTTAAGAAGAGTAACATTAAAATAAATATTTCCTATATAAACTATGAAAACTTTGACAAAACAAGAGGAAGAGAAATTAAATAGAATAGTGTGCCTGATTGTACCCTCAAGCAAGAGAACTCTAAACCCAAGACAGTGGAAGACCATGGTACAGAGGCTATGGCACTACCCAAGACTAGAGAACAATGGTTTGATTTTGGAGTGTCCTTCTCCTAGAAGAGCTGCTTACCATAGCTAAAGAGTCTCTTCTACCCTTACTAAGAGGAAAGTAGCCACAGAACAAATACAGTGCAGTAGTTAACCCCTTGAGCGAAGAAGAATTGTTTAGTAACCTCAGTGTTGTCAGGTGTGTGAGGACAGAGGAGAATCTGTTAAGAATAGGCCAGACTATTCGGCGTATGTGTAGGCAAAGAGAAAGAACCGTAACCAAAGAGAAGGATCCAACGTAGTACTGTTCTGGCCAGTCAAAGGACCCCATAACTCTCTGGCGGGTAGTATTTCAACGGGCGGCTGGTGCCTTGGCCAACCTACTACCTCATATATACATATATATATATATATATACATATATATACATATATATATACATACATATATATATATATATATATATATATGTATACATATATATACATATACATATATATACATACATATATATACATATATATGTACATACATATATATACATATATATACATATATATGTACATACATATATATACATAATATATATATACATATATATGTACATACATATATATACATATATATGTACATACATATATATACATATATATGTACATACATATATATATATACATATATATACATACATATATATACATATATATATACATATATATGTACATACATATATATACATATATATGTACATACATATATATATATATATATATATTGAAGGAAGGTGGTGTGACTGTTCTTGAATGGTTGGTGAGATTGTTTAATATGTGTTTTGTGTTGTCAATGGTACCAGTAGATTGGGTTTGTGCATGTATTGTACCACTATATAAGGGTAAGGGAGATGTGCATGAGTGTTGTCATTCAAGAGGTATTAGTTTGTTAAGCGTAGTTGGAAAAGTGTATGGTAGAGTAATGATTAATAGGATAAAGGATAAAACAGAGAGTGTAATCTTAGAAATACAGGGTGGTTTTAGAAGAGGTAGGGGTTGTATGAATCAGATTTTTACAGTAAGGCAGATATGCGAGAAATATTTAGCAAAAGGTAAGGAGGGTGTATGTTGCGTTTATGGATCTGGAGAAAGCGTATGATAGAGTTGATAGGGAAGCAATGTGGAATGTGATGAGGTTATATGGAGTTGGTGGAAGGTTGTTGCAAGCAGTGAAAAGTTTCTATAAGGTTGTTGCAAGCAGTGAAAAGTTTCTACAAAGGTAGTAAAGCATGTGTTAGGATAGGATATGAAGTGAGTGATTGGTTTCCGGTGAGAGTGGGGCTGAGACAGGGATGTGTGATGTCGCCGTGGTTGTTTAACTTGTATGTTGATGGAGTGGTGAGAGAGGTG
>NC_090757.1:18881247-18887192 GCF_036898095.1 Palaemon carinicauda
ACATATTTATAAATATATGTACATATATTTATATATTTACATGTATACATATATATGTATATATATATATATATATATATATTATATATATATATATATATATATATATTGATAGATATATTTAATATATATATATATATTGATATACATATATATATATAAATTATATATATAAATATATATATGTATATATATATAAATTATATATATATAATATATATATATATATATATATATACATATATATATATATATATATATATAAACAAAAATGGAAACAAAATCGTAATGAACCTTTTGTTTTATCCTCAGGAATATCCAGAGGAGGAAGTGAAACCAAGCATACTATTGTTGGAAAACTCCGAATGGAAGAGTTTTGGTGCAAACAAGTGGATACAATATGGCTGCACCATTTGGTCCTCGGAAAAAAAAGGTCTCTATTTACTAAGCAAATGTTCACAGAAGTGTATCTCACGTGTTTCATACACAATCGTACAATGTGATGTTATTTTTTTTTTTATCTACCGCACAGATATTATAAACACTATTCCATCTTATTTCTCTTCCTCTTGTGTTTTTTAAGTTTCTTTTATAGTTCACATGAGAAAGATTTGTTTTGATGTTGCTGTTCTTCAAATATCTTATTTTAATTGTTAATTACTTATAATTTCCTTGTTTCATTTCCTCACTGGGCTGTTTTCCTTGTTGGACCCCTTGGGCTTAGAGCATTCTCCTTTCCCAACTAGGAATGCAGCTTAGCATGTAATATTAATAATTTTTCCTGTTTCCTTTCCTCACTGGGCTATTTTCCCTATTGCAGCCCTTGGGCTTATAGCATTCTGCTTTTCCAACAAGGGATGCTGCTCTTCTTATTCGTCTCGCCTGTCTGTCATCACGTAAAAGTCACCTCGCACAATAGACATTAATATTGCACTAGCAAAGCAAATAAATAAATAACCTGTTATATCTATTTAGTTTACGCGACCCGTCAAGAATGATGGCTAACTATTTAGATAGATACGCACACACAGACTTAACCCTTCCCTCCCTTCCCCCTTTTCTAACTACATTACGGTAATTATAGATTCCTAGTGTATCGGGGTACGACTAGTCTCTCCACTATACACGAGGGACGGCGGGGAGAGATTGAGACCGAGCGTTACCCTATATATATATATATATATATATATATGTATATATATACAAACAGTATATATATATATATATATATGTATACTATATATATAATCTATATAATAAGGCCAGAAATGACTATAACATCCTGTTAGAAAAAACAAAAAGAAAATTCTACACGGCGAATGTAAAAAAAACTAATAACATGAAGGACTTTCATAAAAACCTTGATGATTTGATGGGATTAAAGAAAAAATATGTCTTGCCTGACAATGTTTGTGCAGAGAGTTTTGCTATATTCTTTAGTGAAAAAATTGATAAAATCTATAGAGGCTTCCCCCAAAATCACTTGGAGGGGCAGTCAGCTATGCCAGTGAAGGAGGGAAAGAAGTTAATAAAATTTAGGGAGATAAATATGTGCGACTTGTTAAAGGTTATGAGAGAGATGAAGAATATTTATTTATTTATTCTTTATTGACAAAACTTTATATACATTGTAGTACAATAATTATATTTAGTTTACACAAAACAGTGGGTTTTATTCTGTAACAATTATACATTTTCCCCATTACATTATAAAATATTTTGTCCAGAAAAATCATATTTTCTTCCATAAAGAAATATAAGGCTATAAATCAACCATCACAACAAACCCCTCATACATCAACACCAAAACAAAAAAAAATATTTAATTATAAATCTTTAACACTTCAAATATATACTGACACAGGTCAATTACGTGGTTTTCTTCTCCAAACAGTGCGTCTATGTTCGTATAATTAAGATTACTAAATTTCTGCCTCTTCGATCGTGACATTGTACATTCAATTAGGACATGCATTTCATTCTGTACTGTCTGTGAATCACAATTACACACTCGCAATTCCCTTGGAGTTCTACTCCACCTTCCCGTCTCTATTCTTAGGTCGTGGGACATTAAACGTAATCTAGTAAAGGCAATTCGTATATAGTCTGGTACATAAACATTTTCACTGTACACTCTATGCCTTTGCAAGGATCTATTTAAAATTTCTCTGTACGTATAATATTTTGTTGCTGTTTCAGGTTTATTCCGGATTTCATTTTTCATTTGGTCAAGGCTTGACCTGATGATGTTATCAACTAGACAAGAATTCAAAAATCTGTAACCGGGTGTATTTTCACTTCTGCAAATTTCATAAATATAGTGGAACGGTTCTTCCATATCAATGTTCGCCATTTTTTTTTCTAAAAAACGTTTCCTTCTTACTTGAACTTCACGATTAAAAAACTCAAGGCCACTCTCCACTAAGCACAATGTCATAGGCGTATTATTTCTGACCCCCAATAAGCATCTAACAGCCTGATTGTATATCCTCTCCATACATATTACGTTGTTTGTAAGCCAACTCTCTGCACTATAAAGTAGTGAGGCTCCTAACGCTGCTTTGAACACTTTGACTTTATATGCATATGGCATAGTTGTGTTGTTATAACAAAATATTGAGAACTTGTTAATGGTCTTTGCATTTTCAATTTCATGTTGTTTGAGCACTGATTGCATTTTGCCATCACCCGTAAACCATGCACCAAGATACAAATATTTTTCACAATGGTCTATCTTAACATTATTTATGACTAGAGACTCTTTATCTCTTGCATTTCCATTTACTACAAAAAACTTGGTCTTTTTTTCGTTAACAATCATCCCATATAAGTTACAGTAATCCAACATAATCCCAATTTTCTCAAAACACTTTTCTCTTGATGTACTTAAAATAACTGTGTCATCCATCAATAATAGCGTATGCATTGTCCCTAAAAACCCATCTCTGCCAATTCCCTCTTTATCATTTTAACCATTTTGTCTAGGTAGATAGTAAATAATAAACAGCTTGTTGGAGCACCCTGACGTATTCCAACAGTAGATATAATCACAGCTGATTTCAAGACACTTTTAGTACAAGCATAGATCTTATGAATGGCCATTAACATAGTCTTACCACAACCTTTCTCTTTTAGGCACTCAATTAACTTATCTCTTGGAACACGGTCGTATGCTTTACTAAAATCTACAAATACAACATACAGCTTCTTTTTCTTAAAAATTGCGTAGTCCATCATAAGCCTCAAAGATAATATTTGTTCGATACACCCTCTACCCTTTTGGGCTCCAGCCTGACATTTATCTATACCAGCCCACAGATTTAAACGTCTCACCAACAGTGCATCATAAAATTTTGCGAAAGTGTTCATTATACTTATGCCCCTGTAATTCCCACAGTCCATTCTATTACCTGATTTGAATAGTGTAACTAACCTGTCATGACACCAAGCAAAAGGGTAAATAAAATTACAAAATAAAAAGTTACAAATGGTAAGGAAAAAGCTCAGCCAAGTCATTGGCAAAAGCGACAGTATACCAGGGCACACACCAACATAGCTTTTCCCCTTATTCATTTTTTTCACTGTCATATCTATCTCTTGATAGGTGAATGGGTCGTCTAATATAGGAATGTTAGGTGACGAAGATATATCGAGTGGTTGGATATTGTTTGCAAGATTAGGATCAGGATTAAAGAGCCTTTCGAAATGTAATTTGAAATGAACGTCATCCGGTTGAGTACTGTCATCATTATTCATTACATTCCCTTTCCAGTTAATTGACTTCCAAATAATTTTTGGATCATCCTTTTCAAATATCCTTTTCCACCTTGGGTGATTCTGATCCCATTCATTTTGATCCTGCTCTCTCCCATTTGGTAATTTACATTCTTTAGCCACCCTATTGATTATTATAGTGGCTGATTCCAATCCAGTACAAACTGAATTTACATTAATTTCATCCAAACTGGGAGGTATTGCCTCCTCTATTGCTCGTTTAAATCTAATTTAAGATCTACTTGCTTGCAAGCAAGTCCTCTCGTTATGCAACTGTGATCTCGATAATTTGAGTCAAAGTAAGATCTGCCCAAATCTCTTGCACGCTCAGTTAATAATGGAAGGGTTACATTCTTCGTACTAGTGAGATTAAGCCTCACCATCATCGGGGCATGGTCAGATATTAAAAAGTTTTGATTTATTTCAACAGACTTCAAGTGAAGTGATTTTTGTGAAATAATGCACAAGTCAATTTCTGATACCCAGTCTGACCCCCTTCTGAAAGTTAAGCCGCCTCCAAAAGTGTATTCTCCATAAACAAGGTGGTTACCAATTACCATATTACTGCTCTGACACATATTCAACAAATTCCTACCATTACCATTAATATTCAAATCAATCACCCCACTGTATATATATGGTTCAAAGTTCTCGTTACAAAGAAGGGGAATACCTACACGGGAATTAAAATCTCCCATTGCTACTACATTTTCATACTCATTCATAACAGCTCCAAGGTTACCAAAACATGTTGGTACAAAATAAGGCGAATCACTTGGTGGTATATAAACACCTCCAAACATAAACCCAGGATAGCATGATAATTCAACCCAAATTTGACCTTCTATATTCATATTCACAAATTTAATGACACTCAATAATGAATATTTTACTAACATTGCCACTCCACCTCTTCTACCACAATACATAGACGGATTTTGGTATGTATAAAAGCCAGGTACATTTATTTTAGCAGTTGTTTTTATCTCCAATAGCCAAACAATATGATAATTAAGAACAAAAGATAAAACATCTTGATTATTCATCTTATCCTTGACTCCTGCAACATTCCAACAACACATATTTAGTTCATTGGGGCAACCACTGTTTTGTGACCTTCCTAAAATACGAAGGTGCATACCTATCAATCACAAGACCGTCCCGCAACAAGACACGTCGTTGCTTGTCATAGAATATGCTTGCTCCCTGATTTTCTGCCCTCTCTCTTCTTCTCTCTCACGCTTCCTTAACCTTCCTAGTTCCTTTCTCACTGCTGGGTGGACATCTTTTTTCACGTAAATAGACGAAAAAGGTTCAGGTTTTTCCTTCAAGTTTTTGGCCTTATCCAAGATGTTGTCCTTCTGTCTCTGGTCGTCGACAACTACCAGGATTGGTCTCTTCCTCCTATCATTCACCTGACCAAGCCTTTTAATTTCCCAATTCGTTGGGTCTAAAGCTTCATCGCATCCTACTTCATCCAGAATCCTCCTCAATTTTGACTGATCATCCCTTCCTATATTGTCTTCTACTTCTGATACTCCAGTAATGATGATTTTTCTTCGACGTTCTCTTGCATCCAGTGATTCCAGGAACATCTGCTGCTGACTTATGATACTAAAAGCTTGTTTTAAGTCAGATGACAATTCTGTCACCTCCTTTCTTATTTGCTTCATTTGCTCTACTTCTCTTGTCAGATTCCTTATTTCCTGCAGTAATATTGCGTTTGAAGGTTCTTCATTAGTGTGTGCATTAAGGACTGTCCTCAGTGCCTCCTTCAGTTGGGTGTTCGTCAGCCTATTAATTTGGGTTTGGGACAAGTTCCTAACATCTTCAATAGTTTCCAAGTTAGCCATTTGGTTAAGTATGCCCTCAAATTGCCACTCAAATCATAAAAACGTTATATAAACAAAATCTGTTGTCATGGCAACCAAGGAAAAAAAACTTCGTGGGGCCAGGGAGATTGTAAATGCTCCCTTGAAAATATAATTCACACTATTTAATGCCCTTATCACAGTGTCCCGTCAATCACCAACACTTCATATAGTCACACACTTTATCAATCTAATTCACTGTTCATGCTAATTCAGGAAAAACCAGAATAACTGAGAGCAGCTCTGTTGTGATGTTTCTCAGTAACGCCATATTGTGGAAACGACCCTTTCCCAAACAGT
>NC_090757.1:18897692-18925192 GCF_036898095.1 Palaemon carinicauda
GCTAGACTTGGGTTCGAGTACCGCTTAAACCCGTTAGTTCCTTTGGTCCCTACAATCTCACCATTCCTGTGAGCTAAGGGTAGGGAGGGGGTTGTTTGGGGGAGTCTATAGGTCTATCTGGCCGAGTCATCACCAGCCACTGCCTGGCCCTTCCTGGTTCTAGCTCGGGTGGAGAGGAGGCTTGGGCACTGATCATAAGTATATTTGGTCAGTGTCTAATGCATTGGTCCCGCTTGCTAAGGCAAGGCAATTTAAAGCAAACGAACGAAAGTATTTGCCCACTAATAACTAAACTTTCTATTTCCAGACGCTTTGATTTGATACACATTATGGGAGTTCGCTGTGTATCAATTGTCCTTTGCGAGCACTGATGTGATACAGAAGCACTTCCACCATTAGGGAAGGGTTTAGTTCCATTGACGTCTGTTTTTTACTTTCCTCTTCTAGTTTTTCTTTCTCTGAGTTTTTAAATTGTTTGCAGAATTAACATCTGGTGGTTTCAAAGGACATCGTTGCTGGTCAGTGTGGTAAGGACAGGCAAGTATTGTGGAAAATATCAATAAACAAAGAAGAACCAAATTCCCTTCCTAACGGCAACAGAAATCGAGATGTTTGCGATGTTATGAGTGATAAAGGGTCCCACTGAAGTCTTGAATTTGATTTCGCTTTGTTCTTTTAGTGGTCTCCTTGCTCTTGATAAGACAAGGTAAAGAAAATGTTATTTTTACAGCAACTTTTTCTTCCGATATGATAGTCTCCTGGAAATAAATCTGTGACGACTGCTGATAAACAACTCCACAATTTGGCTTCTTGACCAGAACCTATGATTGACGTTCATAACAGATCCTATCTTTTTTAGAGTTCCCTTTCCTAGAGGCTGATCACATGTACATATGATTAGCGCCTAAGCCCGCTCTTTATCAAGCTAGGACCCTGAAGGGCCAGGCAATGTCTGCTGGTTACTTAGCAGGCAGACCTTTATGCTTCTTCAAAATCCGCATTCTTAGCTCACAAGGACTGTTAGGTTGGTGACATTCCTAGAAACTATCGAGTTTGAGCGGGTCTCGAACCTCCGTCCAGCAGGTTGGTTAGGTATGGTCGCTTCCAATAGGCCACCATCACCCTACATCTAAAGAAGTACATTAAAGGTTCATTAAACGTAATGAAGTACAGACGCGTTCATCTGAACCCTTTTTTAAGTTCACCAGCAATCACACATGAAAGCCATGGAACAACAAAGCCAAAATTAGAGTCAATAAGCCTTTTTGAATGCATGTCAATCAGACTCCTCTTACGCAGATAACCTACATTAACTTGTCCATTAAGAGCTTAAAGGATGCTAATTCTGATGCTGATCATCAATTAGCATTACAATACTGAAGAAGAGGAAGAAGAAGAAGAAGAGGAAGAAGAAGGCTTCCTGCTTAGCATGGCAGCATATAATTGACTAGATTCTTTCGGTAGACTTTCCGGTTAATTGTGAATTTCTATTTTAACATTTTTGTTCTAGTAAAATTGTCAATAGGCCCTTTGTAATAAGAATTATGATCAAAGTTAACTTTTGTAATGAATTTTTTTTCTTAAATGTTTGGGAAGAAATAATACTCTGGTATCATGTACCTAGTAATTGTTAACATAAACTAATATTATGTTATTTTTATTCTTTCATACTATCTAATGAAGTCAGTTATATGATTAATGACGGAAATTATCTTTATTTTGAGAATTAGGAAAAAATGGATATTCTGATATGAATAAAAGAACGGTAATTACGAAAAAAATCAAACTCATAAAGACGTAAATTGGTTGAATAAACCTAAAGATTTACTAAAGAATTAATATAATTTCCAAGGAATA
Organism: Palaemon carinicauda; assembly: GCF_036898095.1. Classification (NCBI taxonomy): domain Eukaryota; kingdom Metazoa; phylum Arthropoda; class Malacostraca; order Decapoda; family Palaemonidae; genus Palaemon; species Palaemon carinicauda. The sequence continues at coordinate 18,899,550 of NC_090757.1, forward strand.
AAAGGTTATTATGATAGATAAACTAATAGAGTTTTTTGTAGTACAAAAAACACGCTATACTGTAGTATCAAGGTTGCAAAACATAAGAGTTACTTTCCACTTGTCCTTCTTGTGCCTTCTACGTTCCAAGGATTCGTCATAACAAACAAATAGTTTCTATTCGGTAGAATATAGAGATGGAAACGTCGAGGGTTCTCTGGAAATGGCTTTTGATATTTCCCTGGTGTCGATTCAATAAGAGAGATGGCAAACTTCTTGGCACTGTTGGTGAAAGAGGATATTTATGACCGTAGAGTCATTCCAGTATTGGAGGGAAGGATTTATTTGATAGAAGGAAATTATGGGTTTGTTTTGCCATATTTTGTTTTTAAAATAAGTTCAAGGAAATTTAGATATAACCAGAATGAACAATATTATGTAATATCTAGCACAGAAGAAACACGTCACTATTTCAGGGATTGGAATAAACGTATTGCAAAAGATTTGCTATTTTTAGAAAATAACTCCCCGTCTCTTTTATAAACCTCGGCATTTACCTCTGCTCTTTGGTTTTCAGGGATGACACTTCAGTTAGAAGGACCCAAAAACGCATGCATGCCCCCTCATCCGGGACCAATGGATTAGAGTGAGTGTTAAGTTTTTATTTTGATAAGTGTATTGATGTTGATGACATTACCATATTGTAACTAGATTTTTTCTTGTTTTAACAGGGATTCTAAAACATAGAAATAGGATTAAGATCATGTCACTCTGTATATGAATCCTTGACAGGTCAGTTTTTATTTTAGATTTCACTAGTAGAGATACCCTGCGATGCCTGGTTATAGGATTAAAAAGCTATGTCAGTATATGCAATTGGTCGATTCTTGTAAGATATCTTTGTGATGACTCGTTTTGAACAACGTTTTTTAACTAGATACTCTTATTACCCAATATTTTATTTGTGGAAACTGCAACTGTGAAGATAAAACATTTCCCATGTTAAGGTGATGATATTTGCAACAAAAGCAGCATAACTTTCCCTACACCGCATCACAATCCAGGAGGTTCATTCTACCATTTCAGAACAGCACAATGATTACATTTCTGTCATCAAGCTAATTTGTACTATTCTTTTTCATACCGATGTCTTGGGTCATAGGTGAAGGTACCAAGATGCCTATGTTCTGCACTAAACCGTCGTGCTCTAACTTTTGCATGCCTGACTCTATCAATATGGTGATTATTCTCTTCCTCCTGTGTTTGTTGGTTTTACTGAGCATTCATTCTCTGTTTGTTAGTCTGAAGTCGAGTTATTCATTTATTTCTTTTTCCTGATTTCTTAGTGCCGCAATTCTTTGTTGATTATTTTTAAGGTGAGAATTTCTTTGGGCTCCGTCATCTTCTTCATGTGCAGCTGCCATTTTGCTGGCATCAATGTTCCTTCTATCTGAATTTTCAAGAAGGTGAGGGTTCTGCCCGTCCCCATAGTTCTCTTATGGGGCACTTGAGATTTCAGACCACCGCCATTGTCTTTATCTGAAATTTTTACATAATACATATGGATTTTCCATAAAATCGTTTATATTTGAGGTTTAAAGTGGGTGGAGGTCTGCCCACCATAGCTCCCTGAAGGGGGTTTTAAGAGCTTCTGCACCACTTTTTATTTTTTATTTTTTTTTTTCACTTCCCCGAAAATTTTACATTAGATTACACATTAATTTATATGTAGAATTTGATATATTTAAGATTTTAAGAGGGTAGGAATTTAACCCCCATAGCTCCCTTCGGTTGACACTCAAAAATTCAGGACTACTTGCATTATCTTTCTCGGAAAATTTTACACAGGAATACGCTTTGGGTGTTTATGTAGAATACCTAAGCTCTCTTTCTATAAGGAACACATATTGGGTCCTATGGCCGATATTTTATTAGGTAAGTTATCTAAATGTACATATCTAGAATTCATTCAGTAAATGTTTCTCCGTAGAAACTTTCAGTATTCGACTAGAATGATCGGAACCATTTCTTGCATTCGTTGCGAAATTACTGAAACAAATGCCTGTATCTTCTTTGAAGAATTTGGTGAACTCATTTAGATGATGATAATCGAAAAAAATTAATTAGGTTTTGTGGAGACTTAAATCTTTGGGTGGATGACGCATCAAATCTTGATGCTTTAGCATTTAGTGAGTTATTGGAATCATATCAATTGTTGAATAATGTCAAATGTGCAACTATTTTAATTGAACAAACAAGATAAAATGACAGGGGCGGTCCAGTAGAGAGTAGGGTTCCTCTGCTGTAGAAGAACGAACATGATAAAATGACAGTGAGGTCCTGTAGAGAGTAGGGTTCCTCTGCTGTAGAAGAACGAACATGATAAAATGACAGTGGAGGTCCTGTAGAGAGTAGGGTTCCTCTGCTGTAGAAGAACGAACATGATAAAATGACAGTGAGGTCCTGTAGAGAGTAGGGTTCCTCTGCTGTAGAAGAACGAACAGGATAAAATGAAAGTGGAGGTCCTGTAGAGAGTAGGGTTCCTCTGCTGTAGAAGAACGAACATGATAAAATGACAGTGAGGTCCTGTAGAGAGTAGGGTTCCTCTGCTGTAGAAGAACGAACAGGATAAAATGAAAGTGGAGGTCCTGTAGAGAGTAGGGTTCCTCTGCTGTAGAAGAACGAACATGATAAAATGACAGTGGAGGTCCTGTAGAGAGTAGGGTTCCTCTGCTGTAGAAGAACGAACATGATAAAATGACAGTGAGGTCCTGTAGAGAGTAGGGTTCCTCTGCTGTAGAAGAACGAACAGGATAAAATGAAAGTGGAGGTCCTGTAGAGAGTAGGGTTCCTCTGCTGTAGAAGAACGAACATGATAAAATGACAGTGGAGGTCCTGTAGAGAGTAGGGATCCTCTGCTGTAGAAGAACGAACATGATAAAATGAAAGTGGAGGTCCTGTAGAGAGTAGAGTGCCCCTGACAGTGGAGGTCCTGTAGAGAGTAGAGTGCCCCTGACAGTGGAGGTCCTGTAGAGAGTAGAGTTCCCCGGACAGTGGAGGTCCTGTAGAGAGTAGAGTTCCCCTGACAGTGGAGGTCCTGTAGAGAGTAGTGTGCCCCTGACAGTGGAGGTCCTGTACAGAGTAGAGTTCCCCTGACAGTGGAGGTCCTGTAGAGTAGAGTTCCCCTAACAGTGGAGGTCCTGTAGAGTAGAGTTCCCCTGACAGTGGAGGTCCTGTAGAGAGTAGAGTGCCCCTGACAGTGGAGGTCCTGTAGAGAGTAGAGTGCCCCTGACAGTGGAGGTCCTGTAGAGAGTAGAGTGCCCCTGACAGTGGAGGTCCTGTAGAGAGTAGAGTGCCCCTGACAGTGGAGGTCCTGTAGAGAGTAGAGTTCCCTGACAGTGGAGATCCTGTAAAGAGTAGAGTGCCCCTGACAGTGGAGGTCCTGTAGAGAGTAGAGTTCCCCTGACAGTGGAGGCCCTGTAGAGAGTAAGGTTCCCCTGCTGTATAGGACCGGAAAAACAGCCGTCAAAGTAAAGTAATGTACATTATGGAATTGTTCTCCCTACCTCTCGTGGTGAAGGTTCTGTTAATGGCAAAAACCTATGAAAAATTATTGCCTGCTCTCGAAAGTGAATTCCTTACTCTCATGTTTTCTCATTTGGTTTGTTACTTATATATATATATATATATATATTCAGTTGTCCTTTTTGACGCGATTTATTCTGTAATATATTTATACATATATATATATATACATATATATATATATATATATATTCAGTTGTCCTTTTTGACGCGATGTATTCTGTAACACACACACACACACACATATATATATATATATATATATTCAGTTGTCCCTATTGGTGCGATGTATTCTGTAATATATATATATATATATATACATATATATACATATATATATATACATATACATACATATATATACATATATATATATATATATATATATGTATGTGTGTGTGTGTGTGAGCGTGTGAAAATCATGGGGAAACGTGATGCTCGGATGCAGAAGAACCACGGGGAAAATAGAAATATGAAATATAAGATTAAGTCCTGACTAGTTTCGTGATATTTCTTCAGAGGACTGATTTATTGAGAGAGCATTTCTTTACATTTTATAGGGACTGTAAACATATGAACATACATATAGAGACTTATAGAACAATGACACTCCCATACCAGCTACCTGAGCTGTTATCAGGTGTTTACTGGGCGGAGATCAAACCTCATTAGACACCTGCCAAAAAGGGTCATTTCTGGTGACCAGTAAATTCTTGTTTTGATTTTCAATATAATCTCTTTATATCAATAACGGTAGCCTTGTCTATATAAATACATAAGCAAAACTATATGTATATATAAAACACATCTATATGAAAATATATACGAAGACATATACTTTCGTATACACAGACAGACATTCATATACACATGCATAATATATACATAGACATGTACATACGTGTACACATACTGGTATACATATACAGACAGGAGGTCTGCGCTCTACTGAGTGCCTCTAGTTTTTTCTGCCATCTTTTCTATCAGCTTAAAAAAATTGAAATAAAAAGAATGTGAATAACAGAACATCTTTAGAATCCTGGGAAATCAACCTAAAATGGCAGAATGCACATGAATAAAAAAACTGGTAGCCTTGCGGGATTTAAATGAATGTTTTTGCAGACTGCACTTTTCACCTGTTCTCAGTCTGTTTTAGTTCGTGGGAAATTAAACTATCCATTAAACATGAACCATGACCATAGAGGTTCTAAGCTTTAATGACAGTGTTTATTGTGATGAAAACTGGTCAAACCCCAGACATTTGTTGATGTTTAATGTTAACGAATGAATGAGTTCATTTCGACAGTATTCATTATTTTTCCATCAGGATATGCCCCTAGATATGAATAAGGCAATGTCTGAGGCCTTTGTCCTGCAGCGGATTAGAAACGGCTGCATTTGTTGTTGTTTATTTGTTTCCATCAAGAAATTATCAATCGTATACATAATACGTTTTGAAATATATATTTGTGATTGATTGATTGATTTTTAGTTTTCTGGCATCCTGATATATAGTTGTGAATAATATAGAATCATATACGATAAAATTGGATTGTTAGGTTTATTATTAACTAGTGTACCCGAGTCGTCTAAAATGACGTCTGAATAGTTAGATAGATATGTACACACAGAATCAACCCTTCCCACCCACTCCCCCTTTCCTAACTACTACTCGCTGGTTCGGCAATTTGTGGCAGAGTGTGGTTTCTGAGTGCACCCCGCTTATAACATCCTCCTTTGCCAACTAGTGTTGTAGCTTATCTATTAATAATATTAATAATAATAATAATAATAATAATAATTCCCTTGTTTCCTTTCTTCATAGAGCGGCTTTCCCTATTGGAGCCTTTGGGCTTATAATATCCTGCTTTTTCTATTAGGGTTGTAGCTTGGTAAGTTATAATATTGATGATAATAATGATAATAATAATAATAATTCTCTTGTTTCCTTTCCTCACTGGGCTGCTTTCCCTGTTTGCGCCTTTGGCTTATAGCATCCTACTTTTTAACTAGGATTGTAGCTTAGCTAATAATAATAATAATAATAATAATAATAATAATAATAATTCCTTTGTTTCCTTTCTTCATTGGGCTGCTTTCATTGTTGGAGCCCTTGGACTTATAGCATCCTGCCTTTCCAACGAGGGTTGTAGCTTGGCTAATGATAATAATAGTAATTCCCTTGTTACGTTTCCTCATTGGGCTATTTTCTCTGTTGGAGCCTTTGGTCTTGTAGCATCCTGCTTTTCCAACTAGGATTGTAGCTTGGCTAATAACAATAATAATAATAATTCTTTTTTTTCCTTTCCTCACTCGGCTGCTTTCCTTGTTGGAGCCTTTGGGCTTATAGCATCATGCTTTTTCTATTAGGGTTGTAGCTTGGCTAGTAATAATAATAATAATAATAATAATAATAATAATTCCCTTGTTTCCTTTCCTCACTGGACTACTTTCAATGTTGGAGCCCTTGGGCTTATAACATCCTGCTTTTCCACTAGCGTTGTAGCTTGGCTAGTAATAATGATAATGATGATAATAACAATAATGATAATAGTAATACCTGTAATAAATATAATCAAGGTAAAGCGTAGATAGCAGAATATTCCCGTAATTTCTGAACATAGACATGGGAATGCTAGAGCGCAACTAGTTTTATCCTTTTCATAGAAGCAATCAAGTAATCATCTTGGGTATATTCATAAGGCACTGAGCAGTATAAACAGAAAAGCCTTCTTGATTTAATAAAGATAAATGGTATACAAAGGTCAAGGTTTCTCGCTGTAAGTGCGTCTCATACATCGAGATAGAAACGTATTAATATGAACCTTTATTTTCAGAGTAAAAGATGGTATAATAAAGCTAGTGTACGCGACCCGTATACTATATAGTTATATGGATATGCATATGCACAGGTTCAACCATTCCCACCCCCTTCTCCCGTTCTTAACTACTGCACGGCAGTTTCGGCAATTTGTGGGAGACTATGGTTTCCGAGTGTACCTCTCGGGTACCCACTCACCAGGGTATGACCCTTTAACTAGCGTATGACTACTACTTCTCTTCATACCCGAGGGACGGGGAGAGACCTAGTAGACCCTTTAACCAGGGTATAACTACTACCTCTGTCCCTACCCGAAGGACAGGGAGAGACCGGGTAGACCCCTTAATCAGGGTACGACTACTACCTCCCTCCGTACCTGGGGGGCAGCGAGAGACCGAGTAGACCCTTTAACCAGGGTATGACCACTACCTATCTCCCTACCCTAGGGGCAGGGTGAGACCGAATAGACCCTTTAACCAGGGTATGACCACTACCTCTCTCCCTACCCTAGGGACAGGGTGAGACCGAGTAGACCCTTTAACCAGGGTACGACTACTTCCTCTCTGGTTACGATATCCTCTCCAGATGTTTATTCATTTCGTCAGCTTTGCGAAGAAAAAAAAGTAATAATAATTTTTAACATTTCTTGACGATTCCTGCAGAACAAATGCTAGGAATTGGATGGATAAATTCAATCATATACACAGTTATACAGTCAACAAATTGAAGCAATTGTATCATAAGAAAATAATGTATTTGATTGTATTAAAGTGAAAGATGCCTACATCGGAAATTCTATAAATAGATAATTGAAAAGCAATTTTGTTGATATGAAATAATGGGATTTTATAATTATCACCTAATTTTTATATAATTACTATTACTGTAATGGGTTAAAATAACACTTGATTTATTGTTAAACTGACTGGAGCATTTCAAAATGGCAACGCCGTGAAATTACTGACAAAGAAGTTAATTCATGCAGCGCAGTGTACACTAACAAGTTGGGTTTTTGTCATTGACACCAGGGCTCTGAAAACAGATGCTCCACATTCACTGATTCGTATGCAACAACAAGAACAAGAACAACAACAGCAATTTGGTTTTCATAAAGGCCTTGGAGCATGTGATGCCATTTTTACAATCTCCAATGCTGTACAGAAAGCCCCTGATTGTGGGCAGGAAGTTCCTATGATTGGCCTTGGTTTTAGTGCTGTCTTTAACAGTGTTAATCATGAGGACCTTGTTTTCAAACTTAAACAGTTGGGAGTGGGTGGGTTGTTTCTTAGCAACATTATTGAATTTTATAAGTAATAGATCGCAAAGAGTTGTTGTTGATGGGCACCATAGTGAGTATAGGAATGTGATATCTGGTGTTCTCCAGGGAATTGTTCTTGGCCCATTACTGTTCATACTATATAGACATGACATGTGGTTTAGTCTAGAAAACAAGCTTGTTACATATGCAGATGATACTACTCTCTTTGCATCAATTCCATCTCCTGAATGTACAGTAGATCTGGGGTTGCTGAATTCCTTGATAGAGATCTAGCTAAAATTAGTGCATGGTGAAAATTATGGGGTATGAAGTTGAATCCTAACAAAACTCAAAGTATGATCGTAAGTAGGTCAAGAACCGTGGCTCCTCAACATCTGGATCTCAGCATTGATAATGTTTCTTTAACTTTGTATGACTCTTTTTAAAATTTTAGGTGTGATTCTCGACAGCAAATTTACTTTTGAGAAAAACATCAGGTCTGAGTCTTCTTCCGTTGCACAAAAAATTGGCTTATTGAGAAAATCTTTCTAGATTTTCGGTGATCAATCTATTCTGAAGAAATCTTTTAATTTTTTCATTTTACCTTGTTTCGAGTATTGTTCTCCAGTCTGGTCTTCAGCTGCTGATTCTCATCTTAATTTGTTGGATAGGAACTTACAGTCTATTGAATTTCTTATTCCCGATCTAGATATTAATCTCTGGCACCGTCGATCTCTCTCTCTCTCTCTCTCTCTCTCTCTCTCTCTCTCTCTACGAAAATGTCTTTACTTAGTTATCAGAAGCGTGAAACATTACGATATTTCCCAAATACACTTTTATTTCATAGACTTCAATCAAACGCCCTCTCTCTCTCTCTCTCTCTCTCTCTCTCTCTCTCTCTCTCTCTCTCTCAGCTGCTTTTTGTAAGACCCTTCCCTTCCACTCCCTTACAGAAAGCTCTCGCACATATCTGTCAGCCTTCAAAATACAATGAAAACAATACCCAGAGAGAGAGAGAGAGATGTTACCCAATATCTCGTTAAAGGTAATTCATCTATGACTGAAGGAGACCTGCAATAGATCTCGCAATTAACTCAGCCTGTTTGTTCCCTCGAATTTCATTTCGTCTCGGTCGCAATTTTTTTTTATCTTTTATTATGAAATACACATTACCTTTTTACAGTTTATAACATGTATACATCATAGTATATTTGCGTAAATAATTTTTCATTTTACGTATAGTGTATTTACAATTGAAGAAACTATAGTCATTTTTTCTAATGAGGCGCATTTGCACTGACTCACACGGGTGCCCTTTTAGCTCGGAAATGTTTCCAAATCGTTGATTAGTTGGAGAAAACAATTCTAAGCAATCAGCTTCCAGGAAACTTTTCCGGGCTAAAAGGGCACCCCTGCAAGTCGTGCAAATGCGCCTCATTAGAAAAAATTGACTATAGTGAAACACTCCCGAAGCCATTTCAAAAGTATTGGATTTCCTTTTGTTTGTGTCATCTTTAAGCGTAAGTTTATCCTTTATTACTGCTGGTAGGATTATCGTTGGTATTTTAAGGAGTGTTTACGTTTATGTCTAAGTATACATACAACGACAACTATAAATGTACCCGTTTCTAGTTCACTGCAGAAGGAAGGCCTAATATATGTCCTTATTCATGTCTGAGGTTTGGCCAGTTTTCATCATCACTCTGGCCAGTGCGGATGGGTGATGGTGAGAGAATTATTTTCTTGTGATTGCTCACAGAAAGCTAAGCTAGCATGAGTTAGTGTCTTTTAAAAGTACAATAAACACTTGAATAATTCAGGAAGAGCATATACATATACTATATATATATATATATATATATGTATGTATACTGTACAGTATATATATATATATATATATGTATACTGTACAGTATATATATATATATATATATATAAATATGTATATATATATATATATATATATAGAATCAATATATTATACACCTCCTAATACCTGGATTCTCTCTACCTCGAGATCAGAGACCCAAAGGTGATTCAACTCAAAGATAAAAGCTTCTGGTCTTCCGGGGAATCGAACTCGGACCCGAGAAACTGAGATGACAGTGGGTAGATGGTAGGTCACTTTCACTTCAGTTTCTCGGGCCTGGGTTCGATTCCCCGGCCGACCAGAAACCATTAACATTGAGTTGATTCCCCCTTGGGTCACTGATCCCGAAGTAGAGACAATCCAGATATTAGGAGAAGTATAATATATGGATTATTTGAATATGAAAAACATGTCTAAATGTGCAAAATTCATCATATATATATATATATATATATACTGTATTTATATACTTTGTATGCATATATATATATATATATATATACACACATATATATATATATATATATATACAAATACTTATATATATATATATATATACAAATACTTATATATATATACATATATATATATACATATATATATATATATATATATATACATATTTTAGAAAGCGGCTTTCGGTGTAACACATGATCTAGAGATAAGGTGGTGATATACTTTCTATAGATTCCGTTTTATAGGCAAAGTTTCGTAGAATTTCTTGTTGTAGTCTAACTATGGTGTTCGCTATTTGCTATAACGATAGAATAAACGTAGACGAATGATAATAGTTTTTTTAACTAAAGTGAAAATGGGCTTTTAGGCCTATTTAGGCATGTTAGTTTACATTCACACACAACAAAAAAAAGAGAAGAAATATCTCAATGGCGTATAGAATTTGAAGACATCATCTCCCCGGCCAAACAGATCTATTCCAGAAGGCTAAAACTACTGCCTGATCTTTGATCAGAAAGTATCTTTAACATTTACAACGTTTACAGAAGGCTTAAATCACTGTTAGATATTTTCACGTATTGTGAAAATGAGGAGGATTTGACCCATTTAAGGAACATAGAAAAGAAAAGAGTGAATTAATTGAGCTTCATCAAGCCTACGAAGAAGACCTAAAGAAATAATAGAATCCTCTTTATTCAGTGAAACAAATCTACGAAAAAAAATATAAAAACTGATGTGGAGGAAAAGACAAATCAGTATAAGAGGAGGATAAACTATAGAGGCACTGATGTCTTTTTATAGTTTATATATTAAATATCTGTTTTGATGTTACTGTTTTTGAGATATTTTATTAATTGTTAATTATTTCTCATATCGTTTATCTATTTCCTTTTTCCTTTAATCGTTGGGCTATTTTTCCCCGTTGGAGCCCTTGGGCTGCTAGCATTTTTCTTTTCCAATTAGTGCTGTAGCTTAGCTAATAATAATAATAATAATGATAATAATAATAATAATAATAATAATAATAATAATAATAATAATAATTTTCGATACAATATAGGAGCTCAGAGCCCTAGGAGACTTTCAAATTCCTGAAGGCCTTTTGGAATACCAACTCCATTGCCTGATTTCCCGAACGTTTCTCTCCTCTCCATTCAAAGGACGGTGTTAAATAATAATAATAATAATAATAATAATAATAATAATAATAATAATAATAATAATAATAATCTTTGATGCAATATAGGAGCCCTGAGCCCTCCGGAGAATTAATGATTCCGAAATGTCTTCAGGAATTTGAAAGTCTCCGGAGCGCTCCGGGCTCCTATATTGCATCTATTATTATTATTATTATTATTATTATTATTATTATTATTATTATTATTATTATTATTATTATTATTATTTAACGCCCTCTTCCGAATAGAGAGGAGAGAAATGTCCGGGAAATATGTCGATGGAGTTGGTGATTCCAAATTGTCTCCAGGAATTTGAGTCTCTCCAGAGAGTTCGTATAGCAGCAATAATCGTTTTCTCAAAATAATGCTGATACAGGTCCCAGTACCTGTGTTATTGAACATGACTTTCAAAGTAAACGAAGCGATTTCAGTGCTTATGGATATCATCAGAAACCTTACAGGAAGATTCAACATGCCTCAACAGGTAGGTTCGGCCCTTCTGGAGCAGAATCCTGCATGCGAAGACATGACGCAACAACTTCAGGGACAGCTGCGAACTCTCCAGGAGTCGCGGGTCTTCAAATGGTTTTCGTGGCTACTCCCAGAGGCGCCGCTCTTTGAAGACTTCCCTGCAGTCGCCTCTCAGGATGAATTCCTCGACAGGTGGCTGCGGCGCTGTCCTTGGATGGGGGCTTGTGGAAAGCTCGCGAGGAACTACAGCGGTGCGAACTTGGATTACGCCAGATGGAGAGAGAAGCATTGAGATTCAAAGATGAATTGCAATCAACGTGGTTCGTTGGCAAGCTTCTTTCCGAATTTGAATTGGGAGAAAGGAAGGAAGTCATTTCGAATGGAAACCAGAACTTTTACATCGGCATAGTAGCTGCTGCTTCCGTCATTTTCGGCGGAATTAGGCTAGCTCGAAGGAGGATGGCTGGAAACGATGTGGACAACAGCTCTCTTGAAGAATATGTTCCAGAAATGGAAAATGGATGCGATCTATTGGAACTCAAAATGGAAAACGAAGATTGGACTACTTTCTTGCAAAATCTTGAGGATGAAAATAATAAGTTACATGGACAACTAAATGAACTGAGAAGTATTGTAGATGAATTGAATAGAGCGAAAGAGACTCGAGAAAAGATGACATTTGAGAAGGCATCTGAATACCAGAAACTGGAGGCTGAATGTGTCGAAAAAGACGTTCGGATGAAAGAACTGGAAACTTTGTTGAAAATTCTTAAAATAAAGAATGAAGAAATTAAGGAAAATGAAAATGAGAAAAAGGAACAAATAAACAAATTGAAACGTGATGTTGATGAATTGAAGGATGAAAAGAAGAAATTTGAACCTGAATGCGTCGAAACAGACCTTCAAATGAAGGAACATGAAAATTTGGTGAAAATTCTCAAAGAGGAAAACGAGCAAAGCAAGAAAGCACTGAGTGAGGAAACTGAACAAGTTAATAATTTGAAACTTGAAGTTGAAACTCTGAAGGAAGAAAAGAAGAAACTTGAATCTGAATGGGTCGGAAAAGACCTTCAAATGAAGGAACATGAAAATTTGGTGAAAATTCTCAAAGAGGAAAATGAGCAAAGCAAGAAAGCACTGAGTGAGGAAACGGAACAAGTTAATAATTTGAAACTTGAAGTTGAAACTCTGAAGGAAGAAAAGAAGAAACTTGAATCTGAATGCGTCGGAAAAGACCTTCAAATGAAGGAACATGAAAATTTGGTGGAAATTTTCAAAGAGGAAAACGAGCAAAGCAAGAAAGCACTGAGTGAGGAAACGGAACAAATTGATAATTTGAAACTTGAAGTTGAAACTCTGAATAAAGAAAAGAAGAAACTTGAATCTGAATGTGTCGGAAAAGACCTTCTAATGAAGGAACATGAAAATTTGGTGGAAATTTTCAAAGAGGAAAACGAGCAAAGCAAGAAAGCACTGAGTGAGGAAACGGAACAAGTTGATAATTTGAAACTTGAAGTTGAAACTCTGAATAAAGAAAAGAAGAAACTTGAATCTGAATGTGTCGGAAAAGACCTTCTAATGAAGGAACATGAAAATTTGGTGGAAATTTTCAAAGAGGAAACCGAGCAAAGCAAGAAAGCACCGAGTGAGGAAACGGAACAAGTTAATAATTTGAAACTTGAAGTTGAAACTCTGAAGGAAGAAAAGAAGAAACTTGAATCTGAATGGGTCGGAAAAGACCTTCAAATGAAGGAACATGAAAATTTGGTGAAAATTCTCAAAGAGGAAAATGAGCAAAGCAAGAAAGCACTGAGTGAGGAAACTTAACAAGTTAATAATTTGAAACTTGAAGTTGAAACTTTGAAGGATGAAAAGAAGAAACTTGAATCTGAATGGGTCGGAAAAGACCTTCAAATGAAGGAACATGAAAATTTGGTGAAAATTCTCAAAGTGGAAAACGAACAAAGCAAGAAAGCACTTAGTGAGGAAACGGAACAAGTTAATAATTTGAAACTTGAAGTTGAAACTCTGAAGGAAGAAAAGAAGAAACTTGAATCTGAATGGGTCGGAAAAGACCTTCAAATGAAGGAACATGAAAATTTGGTGAAAATTCTCAAAGAGGAAAATGAGCAAAGCAAGAAAGCACTGAGTGAGGAAACTGAACAAGTTAATAATTTGAAACTTGAAGTTGAAACTCTGAAGGATGAAAAGAAGAAACTTGAATCTGAATGGGTCGGAAAAGACCTTCAAATGAAGGAACATGAAAATTTGGTGAAAATTCTCAAAGAGGAAAATGAGCAAAGCAAGAAAGCACTGAGTGAGGAAACTGAACAAGTTAATAATTTGAAACTTGAAGTTGAAACTCTGAAGGATGTAAAGAAGAAACTTGAATCTGAATGCGTCGAAACAGACCTTCAAATGAAGGAACATGAAAATTTGGTGAAAATTCTCAAAGTGGAAAACGAACAAAGCAAGAAAGCACTGAGTGAGGAAACGGAAAAAGTTAATAATTTGGAACTTGAAGTTGAAACTCTGAAGGATGAAAAGAAGAAACTTGAATCTGAATGGGTCGGAAAAGACCTTAAAATGAAGGAACATGAAAATTTGGTGAAAATTCTCAAAGATGCAAATGAACAAAGCAAGAAAGCACTGAGTGAGGAAACGGAACAAGTTAATAATTTGAAACGGGAAGTTGAAGAACTGAAGAACGAAAAGGACGAACAAAAAGCTGATTTGGTGCGTGACTATGAAAAACTGGAATTTGTGTGCAAAATAAGACCTTGAGATACTGCAAGAGAAAAAGATTGTGGAAGAGTTTAAAACTGAAAATGAAGAACTGAAGAGGGCGCAGAGTAAGAAAACAGAGCAACTAAGTAAATTGAAAAGTGAAGTTAACGAATTGAAGATAGAAAAGGAGAAACTGAAAGCTAAGCCAGAAAAGCCTAACACTGAGAATAATGATGAACATGAGAGGGGAAGATTATTGATGGCTGGATTATTTGCGCAGATGAGTAACACGCCCAAAGAGACGTTAAATATTTTCACCGAGGCCTTGACCATGAAGACGGACAACGAAGAAGAAACAGCTCTTCTCCATGTCCTTCGTGCTGAAGCGAACGCAGCCACTGAGACGCCTCATGATATGGATATTGTATTAGACTGTTCCAAGGCTATAGAGAAAGGTCTTAAAGGGTGGAAAGCGTTCATGTTACGAGGAAGGCACCTCGTTAAACTTGGTATTTTCGACGCTGCCCTGAAGGACTTCGAAACGGTGAAACTAAAGAAATCTGAGAATTTCTTAAAAATCATAGACGATACTAAAGCACTACAGAAGCAGTGGGAAGAAAAGGGTCACTATGAGGTTCTGGGTTTGGAACAGACAGCCACAAAGGCAGAAATCATAAAATCCTTCTGGGCCTTGTCCATGATGTTCCACCCAGACAGACATCGGGACAAACCCGAATTCCTACAGGAAGCATTCGAGAAGAAGTACAAAAAGGTGGTTAATGCTAAATTGATTCTGGCGGACGAAAGCAACCGAAGAGATTATGATGAAGAGCTACGCCATCAGAAGGAAAATGATCAATGGGAAAGGCATGGTGGCCAGTGGTATCACCAGGAGCCACCAAGGCATCAGCCAGGGCAGTGGAACCAACAACGGCAGTACAAACGATGGGAACATCGGCAGTACAATCAAGGACCCAGAAGGGAAGAGCATTGGCAGTACAACAAGGGAGGACCAAGAAGGGAACATCATCAGAGGAACGACCATCAATACTATTATTAGGGCGTTCGCGTTATATAAGGGGAAAACTATTGCAGTTTAAAATAAAAATAGATTAAAAACTGAAAAACTAAAAAAACAAAACAAAAAGAAATCCATATATATATATATATATATATATATATAATGGACAAATATTTTTTGTATAAGTTTCTGTTGATTTTTGCAGTTTAATGCTGTGAACATACCCTACTGTAAGTGCCGGTTTACGCTTTATCATATAATGCGGAAACCGTCGCTTTAAGTAGGGTAGACATACACAAAGGCACTGTATGACTTCTTGCAGAGGGAAGAAGTCACACTCCACCTTTGTGTGTGTCTACCCTAGTTTAAGCGCAAGTTTCCGCTTTATTATTTAAAGCAGAAACCGGTGCTTAAAGTAGGAGAATAAAGCGGAAACCTGCACTTAAAGTAGGGTAGACACACACAAAGGCGCTGTGTGACTTCTTGCAGAGGGGAGAAGTCACACAGCGCTTTTGTGTGTGTCTGCCCTACTTTAAGCGCAGGTTTTCGCTTTATATAAAGCGGAAACCTGAGCTTAATGTAGGGTAGGCACAAATAAAGGCGCTGTGTGACTTCTTGCAGAGGGAAGTCACACTGCGCCTTTGAGTGTGTCTACCCTGCTTTAAGCACCGGTTTTCGATTTATTATATAAAGTGGAACCCTGCACTTAAAGTAGGATGATAATGCGGAAACACGTGCTTTAAGTAGGGTAGACACACACAAAGACCCTGTGTGACTTCTTGTAGAGGGAAGAAGTCACACTGTGCCTTTGTGTGTGTCTACCCTACTTTAAGCGCAGGTAGCTTAGGTCTAAATATTAATTTCACAGTGACGTTAATTATTCACAATATATTCAGTTCTACATTAAGTGGTTAAAGTTATTCTATATAGCTTGCAAATCTCTTTACATATAAAGGCGTCGAGTTTATATATTCCATGTCCAATATTCAAGTTGTTTTCAAAGGTTTCTTTTATGAAACTGGACCCTATGATGTTTTTTCCAATAAGTTATTTGAATGAATCAATTTCTTTGCACATGACCAATTAATAGTGTGATTTTTATCTCTAACGTGGGCAAAGACTGCATTATCATCTTGAGCATATTTAACACTTTTCTTAAGTTGTTAAATTTTCTTTTTTAGAGCTTAACCAGTTTGACCAATATAGAATTTTTTCACAAGAATTGCATGGAATACGATATACCACTCCCTTGGTAATGTCAGGAGAATTCTTTATTAAGGCTGTTTTTATTGTATTGTTACTCTTAAATGCTATATTTACATTGAAATTTTTCAACAGTTGGGGAATTTCTTTAAAAGAATTACTATAAGGCAGTACAAGTAAATTTTGTGTATCGTAGTTTTTCCTGTTATCATTACCGAAAAAGGTCTTTATGCTGTTCTTAGTGCATTATCTAACACAATTTCAGGGTACTTCAGTTTCTTACATATTGCTATAATCTCATTTATTTCATCATCAATATATTCAGGGCTGCAGACTCAAAATGCTCTTAAAAACATAAAAGTAGATACAGATTTCTAAACTTTGTTGCCTTGATTTGAGCAGTAATGGACATATGCTAAGATATTCGTTGGCCTTTTATATACACTAAACTCAAGTCTATTGTTACATCTGTGCATATGACAGTCCAAAAAAGTTAGGGTACAATTATTCTCCTGATCCATAGTGAAATTTATTGATAGTACCAAGCTATTCAATCTAAGAAAAAAGTTATCTAAATTTTAATTTCCTGTCCACACACACATTATGGCGTCAATATAGCGAAACCATTTTACATTATTAGGTATGATGTTATTTAAGATTCTACTTTCAAAAAATTCCATACATAGATTACTCAATACTGGGGATAAAGGGTTTCCCATAGGCATATCAAATGTCATTGTTCTATAAGTCTCTATATGTGTGTTCGTACGTTTACTGTCCATATAAAATGTAAAGAAACCTCTCAATAAATCAATCATCTGAAGAAATATCACAAAACTAGCCAGGACTTAATCTTATATTTCATATTTTTATTTTCCCTGTGGTTCTTCTGCATATATATACAGTATATATATGTGTGTGTGTTTGTGTGTGTGTTTCTGTGTGTACATGTTAAAATATATGTACATCCGTATATACAGATGTACACACACACACACACACACACACACATATATATATATATATATATACACACATATATATATACACATATATATATGTATATATACACACATATATATGTATATATATATACAGTATATACAGTATATATATATACATATATATATGCAGTATATGTATATATACATATATATATATATATATATATATAATATATATATATATATATATATATATATATATATATATATATATATATATCAAATAAGTCATATATTTTAATACATTAAAATCTGGATTATCTTAACGACCTCGGGATCAGTATCTGGCCGGCTGGGTTTCGAACCCTGGTCCAGGATACTTGTATGACATTGACCATACCATTTAATCATGGTCAATGTCACACAAGTATCCTGGACTAGGGTTCGAAACCCGACCGGTCAGATACTATAGTCTTTGAGTCATTTCGCCTGGGGCTATGATCCCGAGGTCGTTAAGAGAATCCACACTTTAATGTATTAATATATATGGCTTATTTGAAATATGAAAAACACGTTTGAATGTGCAATATATATATATATATATATATATATATATATGAAGTTACTGTAGATCTATCAGGGGATTGATCATTCTAATAAAAAACTAAGTGGTTGAAAGAGATTTCCTGTGGCTTTCTTTAAAGGCAAATCCCAGATAGTGTCACTCTAAAGACTCTCAGTTCTTGGAGTTATTTCGTTCTTTGAAGGGAAATTTTTTTTTTTTTCAAAGTTTCCATGATATATTGCATCTTCGTCTTTGAAGAAATATAATCTATAAAAAATACAAATATATAAAATCCAAATATAAAATAGAAATATAGAAAAGAAATAAAATGTATAAAGAATAGAAATATATAAAATAGAAATATATAATAGGATTGAGAAGAGGGCAAAAGATTCATAATGGAAGGCAATTTTTACTTTATAAAACTACTTAAAAGAAATATAGAAAAAAATGTAATATATAAAAAAATTTAAATGTTTAAAATCGAAATATGAAATAGAAAAATATAAAAGAATTGAGAACGCAAAAGATTCATAAGGGTAGGGAATTTTTACTTTATAAGACAACTTAAAAGAAATATAAGAAAGATATAGAATATATTAAAAAACAGAAATATATAAAAAATAGATATATAAAATAGAAATATATAAAAAGAGGGCAAAAAATTCATAAAGGTGGGGAATATTTACTTCATAAGACTACTTTAAAGCAATATATAAAATAAATAAAATATATCTAAAATAGCACTATATATAATAGAAATATTTAAAAGCATTAAAAAGAATGCGAAAGATTCATAACAGTTGGAAATATTTTCTTCATCAAGATTACTTGAAAGCGAATTAATTATTGAAAATGCAAAGGAGATCTGTATCTAGAATATCAAATCAGTTTTGACATTTTATAAGGGGATTTTTATTATTAAAAATTATTGTTATGAACTATTTATTATTTATTAATTAATTAATTATTAATTTATTATTAATTCAGGTGCTTGAATGTAATTTTTATTTCTTTTTACTTTTTACCAGTTATTTTAATTATATAGTCACGGATGGATTTCTAATTTTTTTATATAACATAATTTCTATACAAGCGTTATCTTTGTTGAATATGTGATATTAAGACAAATATGAATATAGAAATATATATAAAACCTGTATAATTATTATTTATAACAAATAATTTTATTATATGTTGTTTGTAAGTGTCAGCATATGAATGTATTTGACGATCATCCCTCCCCCTAAGAAAACACATGTTATTCAATGTGTTTGAGTTTGTAAACTAACACAGGAATTCTAAAGGTTGAAGTGAGTTTGTAAACTAACACAGGAATTCTAAAGGTTGAAGTGAGTTTGTAAACTAACACAGGAATTCTAAAGGTTGAAGGGTGAAACATGAGACGACCTTTTTAAAACGGTGACTAAATGGCATTTGATTCTGGCAATTTGGATTCAACATCTGCGTATAACAGCAAAGAAAAAGTTAGTTATCAAAGCATAACATCATTGGAAAGGATTGGATGCTCAGTTCCGTAATTATAACTACAAGAGAAGTGGCCACATTCTCTCTCTCTCTCTCTCTCTCTCTCTCTCTCTCTCTCTCTCTCTCATACATAAGATAAACAGCTGCATCTGATAACCAATCCAATGACATCTCTCTCTCTCTCTCTCTCTCTCTCTCTCTCTCTCTCTCATACATATGATAAACAGCTGCATCTGATAACCAATCCAATGACATCTCTCTCTCTCTCTCTCTCTCTCTCTCTCTCTCATACATTCATACATATGATAAACAGCTGCATCTGATAACCAATCTAATGACATCTCTCTCTCTCTCTCTCTCTCTCTCTCTCTCTCTCTCTCTCACATGATAAACAGCTGCATCTGATAACCAATCTAATGTTTATGAAAAAAGTTTATATAAACTTTATATTCTAATCAACAGAGCAATGAGGTTCTTGTCCTTTGCCTAAGAATAGCAAGGACGTATATGATGATCGTTTACATAGAAAGAAAGAACAGTTATTAGTTATTATTACCAAGAAATATAACAAACCAGAATGAGTCACTGCTATCAAAAGAAGTTCCAAAAAAGCGGAAAAATTTCCTATAATCGATGCAATGATAAAAACGGTCAACCAATTTCCCTTTAGATATCAGTACATTGTAAACTAGATGGGTAATAAATAGAGCGCAGACCTCCGCCGCGTCAGCTTATTTCTCGACCTTTTGCTCGACCTTGAGCTTTGTCCTAAACATGTATTAATTGGCGTGGATTTTCATACACTTGAATATGAACCAAGTTTGAAGTCTCTGTGACAACTACGTCCAAACTTTTGGCTAATTACGTGAGTTGGATATTTTGTTTGTCCGTGACCTTGACCTTCCGAAATTTAATCATTTACAGTTTTTCACATAACAGTTAATCACTGCAAGTTTCATAACTCTACGAATAAAATTGTGGTCAGGAAGCTGTCCACACACACACACACACACACACACACACACTCTCAAACAAACAAACAAACAGGGGCGAAAACATAATCTCCTTCCAACTTCGTTGGCGGAGGTAAAAATATTAAGCCGAGCCTGTTCTAGCGTTTCTGTAAATGTAGTTGAAATCGTAGCCCTGTATTGAATTAACGTCCTATGTTCACCTGAACAATATAACATCACTTTAGAACTTCAGTAACACAAAGACTTCGTTGTGCTATCTACTTTACTTATGTTTTGCTTAAAAATTTCAGCATCACTAAGATATGAAAGGTTCTTTTTTTCATATTTGCGCATGAAGAAGTTCCTGACATGTCTATTGGAGTTTTTATATTATACGTTCATAAAGCATTTTTTTTTATGAGTTGTAAGGCCCATTATCAAATAACTAAAGAGTAACCTTGATATATTTAATAAGATATGTTACAAAAAATAATAATTAACACTAATGTTCAGTCTTTTCCAAGCTACAAATGTATTGTGGTAAAAAAAAAAATAAAAAAAAAATTGATAATATTTTGCATCTTGCATTTGCCTAAAAAAAAAAAAAAAAAAAAAAAATATTTCCCCCCTGAAATAATTTTATCCACCATCGCCTGATTTCAATTTATCTTTCCTGAGAAGGGAAATATCCCATCTAGAATAAGGAGGAAGAAGAAATGGAATAAAATAAAAGAAAAATAGGCATAATATTCGCTTAGAATCTTTCATCCTCGCCATAACTCCTCCCCTGAGGAGCCTCTGCAAACAGGAAAAAAAAATCATTTTTCTTTTCGTAACAATTCCAAGAAAAATACTTTCTAAAGCAAACAGCAAGAGCCCAAAAATGTTTCCTTATAAGATAGACGTCTTTAATCTATTATATTACAACCGTTGCGTTGATGAAACTCTTAAGGAGGGAAATATGAACAGCAGTTTTACCTTGTTAGGAAGCAAGAAAGAAACCGTGTCTTTTAATAATATCGCGGTGGAGAAGACAGTCTTTCAGAAAATACTGGAGTGAAACAGAGGGGGGAGAAATGTATTTACGATGTGGCTAAGAAAATGAAAACGAAAAAGAATATGTAAGGGAAAATTATTATAAAGGAACTTGCCAGTGTTTTACTTTAACCAAATACTTTGTTTATTTCGAGTTAAAGATGGTCTAGATTATTTATTGAAGCACACACACACACACACACACACACACACATATATATATATATATGTGTGTGTGTGTGTAGTATTTATATGCATGTATATATACACATATATGTGTGTATTATTTATATATATATATATATATATATATTATGTATGAATATATATATATATATATATATATTGATATGGTATGTATAGATATACAGATAAAGACGTAGATAGGTATATAGATGGATATATACATAATAATCTTGATTATTATGATAATTATTTCCATTACCAACATCATTATAATTAACCTTTCCTCCAACGATTTCATTTCATAAATAACATTGCTTAAAAAACATTGTCATAATGCAAAAAGACAAACCTCCTTGCTGTTCTGAGCTCCATTAAAGCCTGCACACACCTTCCATCCTAATATCCCCAAGATATTACTCGTCCCTGTCTCCATCAGGATGTCATAACTTAGGGAAAATATCAATAAACCAAGGTGTTTTTCCCCTAGGGTTCCGGGCATTTCTCCCCCAGAAACAATTACTCGAAATGGTTTCCGTTCTCTGTAACGTTTGTCCATTCTTTCGTATAATTGAGGCAGCTGGAGAAGTAAAGATGAAAATAAATGAAAGAATGGTTCATATTAACAGTTAATTTCTAGGCTTGTGGGATGCATTTTCATAACGTTTAATAAATTTATCGTTTTATTTATAACTTGTATGCGTGTAAGTACATTGAAATGATGACTCTAAATCACTTTTTTATTTTCAAATTTGCTTGTGGATTATAATTCATACTTGTGTTATACCGGTTTTATTTGAATGGATATGACATAGTCTTTATTTACTTGGGCCTTAATTTCAACTTATATATTTATATCTATCTATATGTGTATATATATATATTATATATATATATATATATATATATACAGTATATATGTATATATATATATATATATATATATGTGTGTGTGTGTGTGTGTGTATGTATGCATATACAAATGAACAAGTTAATAAGTAGAATTTATTACAAAAGGAGGTATAGTCATTTTAGTTTTTTCCCCATTATTTTATGTACCTTTCTAGTAGCTCAATAAGTTTCACGAAACATATGAAGACGGTACTCGATTACTTGCCTTTTCCGCTGTAGCATTTCCTCATCAAATATTCCAATGACATTACTGATAATTTCCTTGAGATCAGCAATGTCCTTTATAGATACCCGATATTTTTAATAAAGTCCTATAGAGAAAAGTTCAAAGGAGGGCTAGCTGGTGAACAAGATCGGCTGGGAATTCAACCATCGAAAAGCTAAGGTGAAGGATGACATGGAGAGAAGTGGTTTGATCCAAGAGGATGCCTTTGATAAAAGGCATTGGTGAGAGCGCATCAGGCACCCGACCCCATAATGTAGGGATAGCTGTTGGGAAGAAGATATTCAGTCGAAATGTCATTATAATTATCTTCTGGATCAATGATTTGATAGCAATTGACTATGTGGGTGAAGATTCATAGTCACATTAGGATGTTTTGATCCCAAGATTCTCACATTGTGTTTGTATTGCCTTAGAAACAGGAAAGTGTGTCCTCATCACTTAAAGTCGGTTGAGGAACATTTCATCCTTTGAAATTCGTTCCAGCATATAATCTATAATCTATTCGTCTTGGTTTACCATTTAGCTTTGATACATGTCTTGAGTTGCACTTTGTAGATGCACAATCACAAGGTTTTTTTTATGTAGGTCTTTGTGTACTTACGAATGTAGTTGTTTTAAGTATGGGGCGTTTATGGTTACGTTGGCCTATTGGAAACTTCTCTGACTGACGATCGCCGGACTGGGTTTCTAGTCCGCTCAAGCTAGCTTGTTTCTTGTAGTGTCTGCAACCTCACCATCCTTGTGAGCTAAGGAGATTTTTGGTAGCCTATACGTCTTCCTGCTGAGTCATCTGCAGCCATTGCCTGACCCTCCCTTGTCCTAGCTTGGGTGGAACAGGGGCTTAAGGCTGATCATAGGGATGGATGCTCAGCGTCCTACTAGCTAGTGCATTGTCACTGTCCCTTGCCTCTGCCATTCATGAGTGACCTTTAAACCTCTGAAGTAGTACGTATCGCCTTTGTAGGAGAACAATCAAAGGCCTTGTCTTACACGATCGATGTTTCCCTCATATGTTCTCGTTAGGCCACTCCTCCATTCAACCCAATCCTGTCTCCATGAATTTCTCATGACCTCCCGAACTGCTGGACGTGACGGTGAATTTTTCATTCTTAGTTCTGTAGTTTCTCTACGTCTGCGGATCTGATTTTTGGTTTCGGTGAACTACGACACAGATTTTGCATATTTTGCTTTTTTACGGGTAGTCGTTTAGTAAATATGATTTAAAATAAATCATTATTGCCTTTGTAATATATATATATATATATATATATATTTGTGAAAAGAATTTATTAATACTCTGTACAATATATATATATATATATATATATATAAATATATATATATATACATATATGAATATATATACAATATAAATATACATATATAAATATATATGTATATATATATATATATATATTACATATGAATATATATATTATATAAATGTATATATATATTATAAATGTATATTTATATGTATACATATATATACATATATATTTATATATATATATATATATATATATATACACATATACTTATATATACATACATATATATACACACACATACACACACACACACACATATATATATATATATATATATATATTAGACTTTGAGGGTCAGCTTGAATGTCTTTCTAGAACTAAATTAATTGACCTCCCAGGTTTCACGATGTGTATATGTATATATATATATATGTATATATATATATATATATATATATATACAGCATCTGAGAGAGATGAAGTGTATATGTGTATGTTCTAATATGCCTTTAAATAACCTTTCACATATAATCATTGATATACCACTATTGCTCAATGATATGAATTCCGTAACCCACATCTCGCTATGCAACACAAAATATATCTCTTCCTCTGATTCCAAATGAAAATGTGGATTAAATATTACATGAATATTACCTTTGTGAAAATTGCCTTTTTATTCCTCGTTGTTATGATTGGAATCTCTTTGATGTGTTTGACTTTGCCGGTTACGAAACAAATGCTCTTTCAAATATATTTTTTTTTCTTTTTTATGTTGAGAGATTTTATGCTATATGGTAGTAAAACTCTATATATTTATTTTGTTGCATGAAGAAAAAGAAATTTCGAACCTAGATTTATTGGAATGTTTACAGAAAACTACAGCAATTTTTTTGTATGCCATGATGTTGAAAACTAAAATAAGCCTTTCAATAGATATTGAAAAGTTACCTCACCCAAAAACTAATTTACATACAATTTCTTCAGAAGTGCAAAGTTGTATGCAACTAAATCACATGTCCATTCCGGCGTCTACTTTAACTAAGTTGTATTTTTGTTATCTACATTTTTGATGTCCAACAGATTTCAACTTTTAATCTCCTCTATATAGAAAATTTCCTACACAACATTAATGAAAACTAGACTACGTCTAGGGAAATTATCATGATACTAATTCACAAAATTGAGAGACCCAAAATATCTGAAAATTACCACCCATTGATGATAATGATATAATAAAGTGTATATATATATATATATATATATATATAAATAAATTTTATATATATCTTATATATATGCATATATATATATATATATATATAAATTTTTATATATATCTTATATATATATATATATATATATAGTCATACTCAGCCTACACAGTTCCTCGGGTAGGGATAAGAAAGAGTAGCCATACCTTTGCGAAAGGAGGATGCGTGTACACATATGTGCATATCATTCCAAATATTTAGCCGTCATTTTCGAGAGGTTGTG
>NC_090757.1:18935192-18947692 GCF_036898095.1 Palaemon carinicauda
GACAAGCAACGATATGAATGAGCAATAAGCAACGGTGTGGCGATATATGAATGAGCGATAAGCAATAGTGTGGCGTTATATGAATGGATGATAAGCAACAGTGTGGTGATATATGAATGAGCAATAAGCAACAGTGTGGTGATATATAAATGAGTGATAAGCAACAGTGTGGCGATATATGAATGGACAATAAGCAGTGATATGGTGACATATGAATGAGTGATAAGCAACATTGTGGCGATATATGAATGGGCGATAATCAATGGTGGGGCAATATATGATGGAACGATAAGCAACGGTGTGGTGATATATGATGAGCGATAAGTAATGGTGTGGCGATATCTGAATGAGTGATAAGCAACGGTGTGGCGATACATGAATGAGTGATGAGCAACGGTGTGGCGATACTTGAATGAGTGATGAGCAACGGTGTGGCGATACATGAATGAGTGATAAGCAACGGTGTGGCGATATATGAATGAGCGATAAGCAACGATGTGGCGATACATGAATGAGCAGTGAGCAACTGTTTGGCGATATATGAATGAGCAATAAGCAATGGTGTGGCGATACATGAATGAGCGATAAGCAACGGCATGGCGATATATAAATGAGCGATAAGCAACGGCATGGCGATATATAAATGAGCGATAAGCAACGGCATGGCGATATATAAATGAGCGATAAGCAACAGTGTGGCGATACATGAATGAGCGATAAGCAACAGTGTGGCGATACATGAATGAGCGATAAGCAACGGTGTGGCGATACATATATGAGCGATAAGCAATGGTGTGGCGATATATGAAAGAGCGATAAGCAACGGTGTGGCAATACATGAATGAGCAATAAGCAACTATTTGGCGATATATGAATGAGCAATAAGCAATTGTGTGGCGATACATGAATGAGCGATAAGCAACGGCATGGCGATATATAAATGAGCGATAAGCAACGATGTGGCGATACCTGAATGAGCGATAAGCAATGGTGTGGCGATACATGAATGAACGATAAGCAACGGTGTGGTGATATATGAATGAGCAATAAGCAACTGTTTGGCGATATATGAATGAGCAATAAGCAACGGTCTGGCGATACATGAATGAGCGATAAGCAACGGCATGGCGATATATAAATGAGCGATAAGCAACGGTGTGGCGATACACGAATGAGCGATGAGCAACTGTGTGGCGATATATGAATGAGCGATAAGCAACGGTGTAAAGGAGTCATTCAGGCTTAAGAAATTCTTCAGACAGTTTAAATCAAAGGTACGAAATTATATAAAAAAAAAAGAATGGAACAAATGTAGATGTAGTGGCTTTGGTATATAATATAGAGTATACGCCATTTAAATCTTGGGGTAATGATAAGGATTTAGACTGAAACTTCGCTTGTCATTAATAAGATTCATTGTAGGTTTTAGAATTAAGAAGAAAACATTATTAGCGCCAGGTTTTCAGCCTTTGATACATAGATTAGTTTGACCGGCATAAAATCAACTGCTTGCTAAAAATGGAATTTTATATATTAACATAGTTTCGATGGCTATGTTTAATTCACATAGTTTTTCATTGTGTAGTTATATTTAAACACTACCATTATATTTATTGTTTTTTTTTTTTCAATAGAGGATTGCCATAGAAATCATTCAAAAATGGTAAACAATATATTATTTGACTCATTTTTCTCAAGCTGAAAATTATAAAAGGTTCACTTAGCTTTAATAATAGAATTTTCTAGAAAATGAAAATATCTACGATAGCATGAATTAGTATACTGTATATTTTCAGGTTTATTAAACTCATCTTCTATCTGTTCAGTTGCATATTTTCAATGGTATCAGGTACGTTGAAGAAAATATAGAGGACTCTATATATACTTAAAATAGCTTAGGTATAAGTTTAGATATGACAAGTTAATAATTGTCTGACAGAATATGGATCTTTTGTGCTTGTCTAACAATATAAACATCAGTGCAATGGAGACAATTCTTTTCATCCTTTTCTGGAGTAAATTTTATGGATGGAGCCAAATAATTAATAACAAGAAAATCTAAACTTTTAAGAATCAATCTTTTCATCAGAAAGAAAAGCCTCCATATGAATGTTGGACAAAAGAAGGGGCAAAGGATTACTTATACCAAACCCTCATTGGAATTTCCATTGAAGCTAAACTTACACAAATTACTGAGGTAAATGATAGTATTGGCTGGTAATCATAACTCATAAGAATCGAATGTATCAGACAAGCAATTCGACAAGTCATCAAGGGGCACTTCAGTTATTGATAACTAATTTATGCTTTCAACTAAATTTAGCAGGTAACTGAATTTTGCGAAGTTTATTTAAAGAGATTTAAAAAAAAAACGGAAAGTTATTTTGCTAAATATTTTGATATTGGGAAGATTAAATGGAGATTTTTAAAAGAACGGAAATCGATTTTGCTAAATATTTTGATATTGGGAAGATTAAATGGAGATTTTTAAAAGAACGGAAATTTATTTTGCTAAATATTTAGATAATTTATAATTAATAGGTTCGGATGAACTGAATATGATCTCTTTTGGTTATCTGTTATGTTGGTTGTAATTAAGCAATATAAATCAAGGATCGATTGTCCAATAGAGGCCTGATCACTTAATTGGGGAGGCCTGGTGGTAGCGTCCTTGCCTGGTGATTGCCGGACTGGGGTTTGAGTCCCGGGCAAACTCGTAAGTTCCTTTGGTCACTGCAACCTCACCATTCTTGTAAGCTAAGGATGGGGTGTTTTCGGGAGCCTATAGGTCTATCTGCTGAGTCATCAGCAGCCATTACCTGGGGCTCCTAGGTCTTAGCTTGGATGGAGAGGAGGCTTCTGCGCTCATTATGTGTATATATAGTCGGTCTCAAGGTCATTGTCCTGCTTGATAGGACAATGTCACTGTCCTTTGTCTCTGCCATTCATCAGATAGAAGTGAATAAGCTTTTTTCAAGTATATTGTTTCGTCTATGATAACTATCACATATACCCCTTTTGGCATATATATAATGTGTACATACCTAAAATGCTTAAAAATGAGTGCAACTATTTTATAGCTGTTTATCAAAAGTGTTATTTTATTCATACAAAAATTACATAGAGATGGAGAACAAAATAGAGTAGATCATCAGCCCGTTGTACCAACCGTGTGTCACACAATTTTACAAAATTCCTTTTGTATATATTATGCTTGTATCTGCGCTCTTCCCTCGCACTAAAAAGAACCTGAATGATCATGTCTCCGGTTTTGCTCTGTAACATTGTCTGTCTCTCGAACATGTTATGTCCTGTTGCCTTGAGGTTTTGTATATAAAGGAGAGTGTTCCTTAATAAAGAACTCAGTTGATTGCTTCCTGCCTTTGAGTCACAACCCTCTCTCGGCTCGTCACACAGTTTTGAACAAACTTGCTCGAAGCATAACAGTAAAGTAGGCCTTGCAGGATCAAATAATAATGAATAAATCTGTTAGAATATTCTTGGAAAACTCCAAAAGTTATGAATAGAGAATATTTTGTAAAAGAGTAGCCAGTTTAACACTTGGTATTTACAACCCTTAATTTCAACTGAACCGGGGGGCAATATTGCATGTAATCATTTAGTCTTCTTTTGTATCCAAGGGGCCATTTAGGTAATCCATCCTTCTTGAAAGACCATAACTGGAGATGAACGTCTCATAATATATAACGAGAGACCTCATACCGGGCGCCGCTTATTTCTCTCTCTCTCTCTCTCTCTCTCTCTCTCTCTCTCTCTCTCTCTCTCTTTTATTTCATAGTAATTGTAAGCGTAATGTTTATTATATATCCTGTGACAATAGCTTCTCTCTCTCTCTCTCTCTCTCTCTCTCTCTCTCTCTCTCTCTTCATAATCATTGTAAAGGGAATGTTTGGTGCATATCTTGTAACAATACCCCACCTCTCTCTCTCTCTCTCTCTCTCTCTCTCTCTCTCTCTCTCTCTCTCTCTCTCATTAGGAAATACACATTTACAATCTTACAATTTATAACATATATACATCATAGTACATTTATATAAATATATTTTTTCTTTTACATATACTGTATTTACAATTGAAATATTTACTATTTATGTGAATATATTTTTGAATAGGAAAATATATCGACTCGTGAATACTTTTTTAATAGAAGTTTTAAATCCTATTTTATTTACATTAAACGTATTTATCCTTTTTCTTTTAATATATTTAGGTAATTGCAATTCGTTCAGAAGCGCTTTCCTCTACCACGCAACCACAATTCTCCCACACCACACATTACTATTCCCATACCCCAACACACCCCCAAGAGAAAAACATTTTTATTTTCTCTAGTGGTATGCTGTACTTAATGGAAGGTGGTTAAGCTAGTCTGTTCTGCAGAAGCCTTGGGTACATTTTATAGCTACAAAAAAAAAAAAAAAAAAAAAAAAAAAAAAAAAAAAAAAAACATTCTCCAATGGTGAGCGTTTCAACACATGAATTGTCGTAGAGTAAACACTAGTTGGCTGACTAATCTAGATAATGATTCCAGCCTCGACTTGATGATTTCCTGAACATATTAATCCTGGAACAACACTATTGAGAGGTTTCTCGATTGGCGTTATCGGTGTTCTAACAACCAGAATAGCTAAATCATTCGTTTCTGACACATTTCTAGATCGTAAGGTATTTAAAAGTGCTTTCAGATTCCAGGCAATCGTCGAATATATGTGATCGTATTTTGATTTGTTTCTTGGTTTTCAATTATATTAATTTCATAAGTTGACCGGGATTGAATCCACTGTATAATAATAATAATAATAATAATAATAATCATCATCAACAACAACAACAACAACAACAACAACAACAACAACAACAACAACAACAACAACAACAACAACAACAACAACAACAACCAGAATGGCAATATTGATCCGTATCACCTCAAAATTAAATATGTTCTTCCAGTGCATAATACCTATCCATTGTTAAAAATTGATGAAAATCTGACAAGAAGTTTTGATCCAATCCTACAAACAGATAAATATATAACAATAACAACCGGAATTCAATGTTCATTCCGATCACCTGCAAAAATTAACGGGTTCTTCCCGACCATAATACCTATTCCTTGTTCGAATTTGGTGAAAATCCGGCAAGCAGTTTTGATGTAATCCCGCTAACAGATAAATATATAATAATGTCATCAACAACCAGAATCAGGATGTTGATACAGATTACTTCCAAAATTTAATGTGTTCTTCTGGACAGAAGACTTGCCATTGGTTAAAACTTGGCGAAAATCTGACAAGCAGTTTTGATGCAAATCCTGCTAACAGATAAATATATAATGACATCAACGACTAGAATCAAGATGTTGATACAGATCACTTCCAAAATTTAATGTGTTTTCTGGACAGGAAGACTTGCCATTGGTTAAAACTTGGCGAAAATCCGACAAGCAGGTTTGATATAATCCTGCTAATAGATAAATATACAATAATGACATCAACAACCAGAATCAAGATGTTGATACAGATTACTTCCAAAATTTAATGTGTTTTTTTAGACCATAAGACTTGCCCTTTTTTATGGTGAAAATCCGCCAAGCAGTTTTGATGTAATCCTGCTAACTTAAATATATATATATATATATATATATATATATATATATATATATAATAATAATAATAATAATAATAATAATAATAACAATAAAAACCAGAATCGATATGTTGATCCGGATCACCCCAAAAATTTAATGGGTTCTTCCGGAGCATAATGAATATCCATTGTTAAAATTTGGTTAAAACTCGGGCAAGCACTTTTGTTGTAATCCTGCTAACAGATAAACATACTGATAAATAAATAGATAGACGCAGGTCATTTTAATAGCCGCCTTAGCGGAGGTAATAATTTATATATATATATATATATATATATATATATATATTTATATATATATATATATATATATATACATGTATATATATACATATATATATATACACATGTATATATATATATATATATATATACACATGTATATATATACATATATATATATATATATATATACACATATATATATATATATATATATACGTATATATATATATATATATATATATATATACATATATATATATAATAGATTACAAGATGTATTCTAGTGGATATTGATAGAAATTACAGTTTAAGCCATTCATACTACAAAGCAATATCCTCCATCATTCCATAAAGGTAACGAATGATAATAAAATTTTCTGGAAATGCATCAAACCGTTTTGAAAGAAATCCCAAACACCTGCAATCATTCTTCATCAGTTTTTTTGCAGCTTTGTACCCATCGACTTTGAGGAAGAGTTATGAGGTTTTCGCAAACTGTTTTCTTTCATCTTTTTCTCATTCTTGTTTAGGAAGAAAGGGATAGAAAATTTTCAAGAGGAGTCACGGACTATGTGTATATGTATATATACAGTCTGTATATATATATATATACTATATATATATATATCTGTATATATGTATATATATACTGTATATATATATATATATATATATATATATTCTTACAAAGCTGGTCTAGTGTAGAGTAAATACAGTGATTTATTAATTACTTGATTTGCATTTTATTTGTGCATTGAAGAGAGGTAAGCCAGCTCATAAGATGAGTTCTCCTCTTGTAGAGGTAAGTATATTATGTAAATTACGTAAGATTTTCGTCGTGAAATTCATTGTATTGTTTATTTAAGTCAATATATGTAAATTTACGTTTTTTTTTTAAGAATTAACTTTTTACTTCACGTATTTTTGTTACGAAGTATTACGTAAACTGTTGAGAGTGTGACCATATGAAATATGAACAAGGGCTTGTATAATGTCCTTTATATTTGAATGAGGTATTACATCATGTAGTGTACCATGTGCTTTGGAAAATTTGCTAAAAAACTAGTGACAGGATGTTATTTATTTCGGGGACAAAGGCTGGGTGGAACTAGCTGACTGAGAGAGCCGTCTGTAGTGGCAAGAGGACGATACTTGGTAACTCTGACGCTTATTGCCCCCCCCCCCCTCCCCCCGCTTCCCAAATCTCTAGGAAGCTTCTGGAAGTAGCTAGGTTTCATATATAAAGGCGACAAAAGGGTTAGATAGACAGATAAAGATTTCCAACCTGTAGTTGGCCATATCCCCTCTCTCTCTCTTGCTCAAGCTACTGATCAGATTGTCACAACTAATGAGAAATCCCTTTAAATCAATCAATCAATCAATCATAAGACCTTCAGTAAAAAAAAAAAAATATGTTTTGAGGACCGGTCAAGTATAGAAAAAGGTAAAATCAACCTAAAGCCTAAAGTTTTTATCCATTGTTTTTGTAAGTAACAAATCTGAAGAACAACTTCAGGTTTCCATCATTTCGTTAAATTTGCTTTCGCTCAAATTACTCTGTATTAAGAAAATTTAACATATGCGAGATAAAAGGATAATTTGAAATATTCATTGTATCGTAGATTCCATTCATTGGTTTATTATTCATTGAAATGCTAATGGATATAAATTTAATCAATAGTTTCACTTGGTGAAAGAAATGTAAAATGAAAAATAATTGAATTAAGTTAATTTGCAGTTATTAATATTCTGTACATTTGGAGCAAAATATTAACAACTTTTATAGCCTGGGTAGAGATGCTTCTTCTTCTTCTTCTTCTTCTTCTTCTTCTTCTTCTTCTTCTTCTTCTTCTTCTTCTTCTTCTTCTTCTCTTCTTCTTCTTCTTCTTCTTCTTCTTTCTTCTTATTATTATTATTATTATTATATTATTATTATTATTATTATTATTATTATTGCTGTTGTTATTGCCCTTGTTATCGTTATCATCGTTACTTATTATTATTATTTTTATTATTATTATTATTATTATTATTATTATTATTATTATTATTGTTATTATTATCTTTACTAGCTAAGCAACAACCCTAATTGATAAATCTAGATGCTATAAGCTCAGGAGCTCAACAGGGAAAAATATCCCCGTAAAAGAAAAATAAGGAAATAAATAAACTATATGACAAGTAATGAACAATTAGAATGAGATATTTTAAGAACAGTAACAACATTAGAATAGATGTTCTATATGAGTGAATAATTCGGATAAGGATAAGGATACGAAGTGGGGAATATGGCGGAAAGGAAGAGTACCCCAGGATACAATCAGTTTATAGCCCTAAGGCAGGTACTCGGGATGGGAAAGAATAAGAAAAAAGGGAGAAAGAGAAGTACAGGAGAAGCATAAAAGTGAGGGGCAGACCCTCTTGCGATGTTAGATAGTATTAGAAGCAGTTTGAGAAAAGACAGGCAGGGAGAGGAAAGGTTTTTTGGTTCAATGTCTAGCCCTTGCTGCAGGAGTCTGCTTGTCTGACACCTATTTTGATGGTTAAAAAAAGGTATGATTGTTATCTTACATATATAAACTAGAAAAAGAGACTTCTATCAGCCTGTTCATCTTAAAAACATTTGCTGCAAGTTTGAACTTTGGAAGTTCTACCGATTCAAGTTGCCGATAAGGAAGACCATTTTTGTCCTGTTTTTAACTTTCAGAGGAGGACACATTTTCTCCAGAATAAACCTTTAAGAGATATACTGGGGGAAAACTGTAATACCCTGAACTTGAAAAAAAATACATATAGGCCGTAGATTTATATCACAAGCTTTCATTCATTTTATTAATTTAATTTTTACCCTTTTAATCCCTTCTTATTTTGTATTTATATATTGTTTTTATGAAAGTTGTGTGATTGGTTTAGAAGTTAAAATGATACCAAATTTGAGATTTCGGGTATGGTTGATTAATTTGCATTATACAGCGCTGAATGGTCGTTGATACCCCAGTGCTTGGCTTAAGGTCTAAATTTTATATTCAATTCAATTCCACAATTTGGTCACAGCTAGAACAAAAGTTTTAAAATACTGTGTAGTGTGATATCTTATAATCATTTATTCTCATTAGTTTTAAAATACTGTGTAGTGTGATAATCTTATAATCATTTATTCTCATTAGTTTTAAAATACTGTGTAGTGTGATATCTTATATTCATTTATTCTCATTAGTTTTAAAATACTGTGTAGTGTGATATCTTATATTCATTTATTCTCATTAGTTTTAAAATACTGTGTAGTGTGATATCTTATATTCATTTATTCTCATTAGTTTTAAAATACTGTGTAGTGTGATATCTTATAATCATTTATTCTCATTAGTTTTAAACTGTCAAAAGAGACATCATAATCTACTGAAGTTAAAAGATAAAATTTTACATCCTTGTTTAATTTTGATGCGCAAGACCTGTGAGATTAAAGGGAAGAAAAGTTATTAGAAAAATAGAGAAAACGAAGAGGGAATCACCAGCTATTGATTATTTATATCAGTGACAACGTTTATGCAAAGACTTTTCCTAACTCTGGAAGATGACAGAGGTGGAGAACTACATTACCAAGTTCGTGGAAGTAAAGTTTGTCAAGGAAATTATGACGTAGTAAACTAGGTGCTCGCGTGCGATGGGGAAGTTCTGAAGAAATGTCACGATTATTGGGAAACTTTAAGAAACTAATGAAGTCTCTGATACGAGAAGTTTTTAATATGTTGGTGCAATAAGTGTGTCGTTGTTCGTAGCCATTCGCCAAATATATTTCCGACTTACTAATGTATCGTGTGTTAGTTTTTTGGTTTAAAAAAAAAAAATTCTAAAGCTAAATAAAGAGGAAGCAAATTTTCCAATTTCACTTTAAACACCTTTCATTCAACGCTAATTTCTTTATGGCATTTTTATATTTTTATCACTTCCTTTTCTTTTCTTTTATTTTTCATTTAAAGACTAGTGTATGTGACCCGCCAAATAACTATATACATATATATATATATATATATATATATATATATATATATATATTTGTGTGTGTGTATGTATATGCGTAAACACGCACACGCGCGAACGGATTGAACGTTTACCGCACCACCCCCCCCCCTCTCTCTCCAGGTATGACTACTACCTCTCCCCAATACCCGAGGGACGAGGAAAACCGAGTAGTTATACATCTGGCATTGCTGTTGAGTGTGACCGGAATTATATATATATATATATATCTATATATATATATATATATTATTTATATATATATGTATATATATTTATTTATATATATATATATATGTATATATATATAATTTATTTATTTATATATACATATATATAGATAAATATATATATATATATATATATATATATAGATAAATATGTGTATATATATATATATATATATATATATGTATATATATATATATATATATATATAAGTGTATATCTATATCCATCCACATTTGCCTATTATTATATACTTTTTTATATTGTCTTGTGACGTCCATCAGTCATAGGCACTAAAAATCAAATGCTGTATTTTCGTCGTGCAAATAATCTTTTATCAAAGATCACTGGCGCGAGATTGGAAATAAAAACAGTAACAATAATTGGAGTAAAATTCGCTCTAAAAATTACAATGTCAGGATTCGCAAAGAATTCTGAATTTTAGGCTTCAAATTCTTTTAGCAAAATTACTCGATTTAGTCAGGGCATTGCCAATATTTTACAAATTATAAGTTTTTCTTTTTTTTTCAAATTAAAAAAAGGCTACATGAATACACAATTTAAAAGAAATTGCAATTATCAAGTCATAAATGTGGTTATTCACGAAAAAATATATGATAATAAAAAAAATTATAATGAGAAAAATTAGGTTTCCCTGATTTTTACGATTTCATCAGAACTAAGTTTAAGGGTTTAAGGTTTAAAGGCCACTCATGAATGGCAGAGGAAAGGGACAGTGACACTGCCATAGCAAGCAGGACAATGCCCTAGAAACTAATCATATATACATATGATCAGCGCCCAAGCCCCCCCCCCCTCCATCCAAACTAGTACCATGGAGGGCCAGGCAATGGCTGCTGATAACTCAGAAGGTAGACCTACAGGCTCCCCCCCAAAACCCCATCCTTTCCTCACAAGGATGGTGAGGTTGCAGCTACTAAAGGAACTAACAAATTTGAGCGGGACATAAACACCAGTCTGGCGATCACCAGTCAATGATGTTACCACAAAATCCATCATAATGG
Organism: Palaemon carinicauda; assembly: GCF_036898095.1. Lineage (NCBI taxonomy): Eukaryota > Metazoa > Arthropoda > Malacostraca > Decapoda > Palaemonidae > Palaemon > Palaemon carinicauda. The sequence continues at coordinate 18,946,358 of NC_090757.1, forward strand.
AAAAGGGTAAAAGAAATTTGAGTCATGCACACTTTTAGATTGTCATTCGGGTAACCACTAGACGCTCAAGTGAGAAGGACCAGAGATAGTTTCGACTAAAAAAAGAAAAAAAAAAGTAGTGCAAGGGAAAAAATACTATGGGATTAGCTGATGTTTTTGTCCAAAAATAAACAAAAGAAAAAAAGTAATTCTTACAAACTTTCAGCAAAGTCAGCTTAGTGGCGACTTTTAGGTTCCAGTTTTTTGGGGAGCAAGAAATAAAGAAAAAACTTTTGTATTACCTTTTATCCACTGTAGCAAATAGTAACTTTAGCTTCCTGTTTTTTTTTCGAGGTTTGAGATCAAAAGTACAGTAAAAGAAAGATCTAATTTCTACGAACTTTTATCAAGGATGGCTCTAAGGTTCCATAGATTTTAGTCCTTTTTTTTTCAATGCTTAGAGACAAACAATAAAATTTTTATAATCATCATCATCATCATCATCATCAGCAGCAGCAGCAGTCATAACTAGTCCACTGTGAACAAAGGATCCTGTTTTTTTCGAGGTTTGAGATCAAAAGTACAGTAAAAGAAAGATCTAATTTCTACGAACTTTTATCAAGGATAGCTTTAAGGTTCCATAGTTGTTTGTCTTGTTTTTTCAATGCTTAGAGACAAACAATGAAAAAATTTTAATCATCATTATCATCATCATCATCATCATCATCAGTCCAATGTGAACAAAGGCCTCAGACACATCCTTCCACTCGGCTCTGTTTTTGGTGTTTCTGTGTCAGTGTAAAACTTGCAAAACTTTCTTACTTCGTCTATCCATCTTCTCTACTCTCCTCTGCTTATTTTACAATCTCTAGGGACTAATTCTGTTATTCTCAATGTCCATTTATTATCTTTCATTTTCATTATGTATACTACCCATGTCCATTTCTTTTTCTTACATGTTTTTAGAATATCCTCTACTTGAGCTTGCTCTCGTATCCATGTTGCTCTTTTTCTGTTTCTTGGTGTTATTATTATTATTATTATTATTATTATTATTATTATTATTATTATTATTATTATTATTATTATTATTTGCTAAGCTATAGCCCTAGTTGGAAAAGCGGGATGCTCTAAGCCCAAAGGCTTCAACAGGGAAAATATCCCAGTGAGGAAAGGAAATAAGGAAAACTAGAAGAGAAGTTTAAGAACAATAATAACATTAAAATATATCTTTCATATATAAACTAGAAAAACTTCAAAATAGCATATCTCTTTGACTTGTGCAGCGTTTATGGGGATATAAAGTTCTCTTGCATATTTTTTTTTTCTTTTTTGGGGGGGGGGGGTAGGGGGCCC
>NC_090757.1:18960192-18970192 GCF_036898095.1 Palaemon carinicauda
TTAAGACACTGAATATCTTGATTTAAAGTTTCAATTATAAAATCCAAGTCTTAAACTCAGACGGGAAAAGTAAACCGAGAATATCGATTGAGTTTTCGTTAATTTACTCTCATAACTTTACATTTATGGTAAAAAATAAACAATATCTTATCCAAATAACATTTTCCCTTTTTGTATGAGTCATTGTTTCATCTAAGTACAAAATCATGAATTTTTGGATTCACAGGGTTATCAAATTTTTTTTGTGGGGAGGATATTGGTCTGTAAAGACCCTAAGGTCTGATGCTAATGCGAACACCCTTTAATAGAGTATGGGGGAATTTTCTTATTTTTAGCAAATGGTCGCAAGTAATGTTTGAAAAAAAAATGTAGATAGATATCTGATCAATGATCATTCAACCTTATCTTTTATGAACAGGAATGATTGCTAACCTTTCTCTATAATAAAGCACTCTAATGTTCATAGATTACGTAAATTCAACTTTGCACATTTTCGTATTTTATTTTTATCTAAGATTGTTATTCACCTCTGAGTTTTTTTTTCAACATACTATTTCATTCTATATCTCTTTGGTAAAACCTTTTTTTCAAGAATATATAATTTTTTATATTCGAGTCAATGTTTTTAGCCCCCTGAAGCTTCAATACCGTTTATCTTTTATATCATGGGTACTGTTTCCAACGTTATTTCTGTAATCAAGTATCCTTATATCAATTAAGTATGGATGTAATTCTTAATAATTTGCTTATTAAAGATTATAGAAAGTTATCGTGACTAGTCAAGCTGACAAATAAAATTGGGAAAATATACGAGGTTGATATTTCATAAACTAAGAATATTAAAGTGTCTTATTATGCAAAAAGTTTAGTAATTATTCCTGGTCATTTGGAATAAAACCAGTAATAATTACATTCCAGAAAAGAAAATTGCACAATATACATCAGTGAATAATAGATTGAAAGAAATAATTTGAATATTTACTCAAATTCAAATTTATTCCCAAAACCTTTTCCGATTTTAACAACATTAAATTACATTTTCCTCTCATTATTTATGCACTCCAGGTTGATTTTGAGCATCAGAATTCATACACATGAATATTCAAAACTTTAATAGATATATATTCAAAGGATAGAATCTGTTTGAAGAATAATTTTTAGAATGATGGTACGGAATAATTTTACCAGTTAATGTGTGGAAAATATGCTAATTTGCCTGTTATATATTGAGTTTTTTTTTTTTTTTTTTTTTTTTTTTTTTTTTTTTTTTTTTTTTTTTTTTTTTTTACCATCAGGCTGATTCACAATTTACAGTAAACTCCCTTAAGAAATTCATTCCACCAACGATTTACTATTAATAGTTATGGCAATTTATTACCTTATACAACTTAAAAACATTAGTTTTGAAACAATTACACCTTAATTGGGGTAGAGTTCTCTTGCTTGACGGTACACTCGGCCGCACTATTCTATCTTATTTCTATTCCTCTTGTTTTTTTTTTTTTTTTAATTTTTGGAGTTTATATATGAAAGATTTATATTATTCTTGTTATTGTTCTTAAAACATTTTATTTTAATTTCTATTCTTTCTCTTGTAGTTTCCTTATTTCCATTCCTCACTGGGCTATTTCCCCTGTTAGAGCTTATGGGCTTATAGCATCCTATTTTTCCACCTAGGGATGTAGCTTAGCAAATAATAACGATAATAACAATAATAATAAAGTCTTTGTTTGGTCAACTGTATTATCTTTAGACCTCTGTAATATACAGCAAATCCCATAAATGTTTTGATATTGATCGTTATGAAAATGTAATAAATTTTATGTATTAACATTGGATTTAAAACAATTACAATGTAGTATAATTCCTTTTTGGTCAGCTGTACTCTCTTCAAGCCTCTTTAACAATATACTATTAACAATTAATCCATGATATAAGTTTTTTTTCTTCTCTAATCTCTCTAAATCTCACGGCTAAAAGAAAAAAAAAATAGTACTTTCAATCCGAAATTCTCCGTAAAGATATACTGTTCTCTGGCATATTCCAGAAAGCTACAGACAACCGTAATTTTTAATTCTCCTTTGTTATCATCGTTTACGGGTTGGTGACCGAAATATCACTCCCTTAACGTCAATATATATCCGTTTTTAAAACGGCAAATGCCTGGCAATATTTATTCCAGGATTTTGTCAATTTTTACGGCAAATTTTTAAGTGTTCTGTAACAATACACTTATACACTATTAGAATTAGTTTTAAAACACTTACACTGTATTGTCTTTGTTATTTTTGTTCATCTGTTTTTTGTTCAAACCTCTGCAAGTCCCTTTACCTGAACTATTACGTAAGACATCATATATGGCACCTCGTGTATTATTACTTCCTAAGCTACAACCCTAGTACAACCCTAGTTGGAAAAGCAGGATGCAATAAGCCTAGGGGCACCAACAGGGAAAATAGCCTGTTAAGAAAGGAAACAAGGAAAAATAAAATATTTCAAGAAGAGTAACAACAATTAAATAAATATCTCCTATATAAATTATAAAAACTTAAACAAAACAAAAGGAAGAGAAAGAAGACAGAATAGTGAGCCCGAGAGTACCCTCAAGCAAGAGGACGTAACACAGACTCCTAAGTCCTAACATTGATTTCCTATTAAAGGAGGCTGCTACTCAGAACCCATAAGTCTAAGCTTATGGCCCCATATTATGCTGGAGCTCAAAACTTACGTCATTAAAGCCTGTGCTCACTTCTTTCCCGTTCGTTATCACTTGATTACCTCGGATCTTTGAGAGCTCCAACTCGAAGATCTCACTCGATGGACGTTCGTGTTTGTAAGATTATTTCTATCTTTGATTAATACTCAAGTTTCTTTCATATTATTATTATTATTATTATTATTATTATTAATGTTATTGTTGTTGTTGTTGTTGTTATTACTACTACTACCCAAGCTACAAGCCTTTTTGAAAAAGCAAGATGCTATAATCCCATGGGCTCCAACCGGGAAAAATAGCCCAGCGAGGAAAGGAAACAAAAATAATAAATAAACAATATAAGAAGTAATGAAAAGTTAAAAGGAAATATTCTAAAAAATATTAACAACATTAAAACGGATAATTCATATATAACTATAAAAAATCTTATGTCAGCCTGTTCAACATAAAAACAATTGCTGGAACTTTGAATTTTTGAAGTTCTATTGATTCAACTACCCGTAAAATACAGTAGTTTAGCTTAATAATATTCCTTACCTCAGAGATAAAAGATCTCATATAATGTTTTATTTCGTTCATAGTTTTGTGTTCGTTTTCTTTGAAGTTTCCAATTATACCTGTGAATTTGTCTTCTCAAGCTGTGTTAAATTATTCTCTCTCTCTCTCTCTCTCTCTCTCTCTCTCTCTCTCTCTCTCTCTCTCTCTCTCTCTCTCTCGTAATTATTATTATTAGCAATATTTATCTTGTTGTATAGGAAGGATTTTCGTTTCACCATTCGTCTCTATATATTCATCACAAAAAAGAAATTGGTCTTGGCTTATTAATCTGTAGTATAATGGTCATTGGATAAAACCACGCTTTTTACTATAACATCCTTTAATTCTCTCTCTCTCTCTCTCTCTCTCTCTCCTCTCTCTCTCTCTCTCTCTCTCTCTCTCTCTCTCTCACCAGAGGGATAAACACGATTTTTGCCATACCTTGCACTCCATGGCCGACGCGTCTTCCGTCCTTGAAGGAAATGTAAAAAATTAAAGAAAATAAACCACAAAGATCTGGAATAACAAGTGGAATTGCTGATATAAAGTTACAATCAAAAGATCTTAATGAAATCACGACGTAAAAGCCCCTTGCTCAACTGTTTGAGATATGAAAGTATTGAAATAATTTTCAATGTAACACCTGCGCTCGGTAACATTCTTGTGACATCCAATGGAAAACATTCAAACATGAGGATTCATATAAAAGCATAATAAAGACGACAATGTTGATGAGAGAGTAAGGAGCAGAAGTCAAAATCCCATAACCATAACTACGACCCTTTTCATCGTTCGGTGGTTAACCATCGTTAGGGGGAATTATCTGAAGTGAATTTCAAAAAAGGTCTTGTTTGTACTGCATCTCTTATTTCTTAATGCTGATTAAACTAATCGGTCTTTTAATGTTTCTATTATAAATATCAATTTCAATATTCATATTTCTTTTGGTATTTCTGTTATTAGAATATATTCTATATTTATAGAATAGAGGAACTGTTTTGAAAGGCTCGATTTCATGAAATTCTAACAAGGCTGAATTATAAGGTTCAAACCGTCCATATAAACATTCTTGACTTCAGATATTAAAATGACTTATTGAATTACTTTTATATCCATATAAAGAGGATAATGTAATTGCTCTTATGTAATTTTTTATTTATTCTTTCCATCAACACTATGAGACTTGCTCCCATCTGTATACTCCATTAGAACATCAAATGTGTTTTTCATGTTCTGAAATATACAGTTAAGAATTTGCCATAAAAACGGGGAAAAAAAATACTAGAATAAATGTTGCCAGGCATTTACCGTTTTAAAAACGGATATATTGACGATGCGGAGTGATGTTACGGTCACCAAGCAGTAAAAGGTAATAGCAAAGTAGGGTATAAATTACGGTCGCCTGTATTTTACTGAAATACGGCTCAGGAAAATCTATTTTTATGGAGAATTTCCGATTAAAATTACGGTTTTTTTTTTTTTTTTTTTTTTTTTTTTTTAACAGTTTTAACAGTTTGTTCAATGATCGTAAGTTCTCCAGATATGAAGAGCTTGTGGACTGTATGTTGCAGCGTATGTTCTTCTGTTTGTTATTTGGTTTTCCTGTCTGTTGTCTTGCTGAATGTCAGTTCTGTCAAATGCTCATGTTTTCTCTTGAGGTAGATAGAAATATTTACCTTCTGTGAAGATATTGTTCTACCTGTCCTTCTTAAGTCTAAAATCACTGCCAGACCTTTACTCAGACGGACTCAATAACATTGACAACGCTTTTAGAATGCTCTAACTCACTAGAAGATCTTTCCTCGGACAGTCTGCCTTGGACAATTAATCAAAGGATCCATTGTCACTGCTGAAGTTAATATCTAGATAATCCTTCAGTATTCTGATCACGATGTTGTGATTACAGACCTGTGCATCCCTCGATGATCCTTAGTGACCAAGTTGTGGAATGATCTTAATAATTATGTAATTGAACCGGTGTACCGGTTTGAAATTACCCCCTCCAAATCTTACCCCCCGGTAATTTGAAACCGGATTCAAACTACCGGGGGGTAACTTGATACCGGTTTCAAGCTACCCCCGGGAGTAATTTGAAACCGGTTTTAAGCTACCCCCCTAGTTTCAAATTACCCCCCTCGTTTTTGCGCAGGATCTCATCATTTATGAATATTAATAAATTGCTTTTAATCAGGGTCAACACAATCATTAGGTAATATGTATATACATGTACTGTTTCACCTATTGGTATCGTTTATTAATATCCAGCCTTTATCCGTCTTATGTTTATATCTTAGCTAATAAATGTCGGATATTCCATTATCAGTCATGGGCGCATATTTTTCCGAGACAGGAAGACGAGGTGAAATTTGATTTTGAATGTTATTTTTTCCATTATTTGAAATATTTCATAATTATATTGCAAGCAAATATTATATAAGGTATAATCAACATATTGATCATAAGTATATATGTATACATACATATACATATATATATATATATATATATATATATATATATATATACATATATATATATATATATATATATATATATATATATATATATATATATATACATATATATATATATATATATATATATATATATATATATATATATATATATACATATACATATACATATACATATATATATATATATATATATATATATATATATATATATATATATATATATATATATACATATACATATACATATACATATACATATACATATATATATATATATATATATATATATATATATATATATATATATATATATATATATATATATATATATATATACATATAATGCATGTATATGTATTTGTATGTATGTTGTAAATACTATATCATTCATGATATCTGTAAATAATTGACACTTTTAACAAAGCAAGATTGTAAGCAATTATAACAGTTTTAATAAAACAAGGTACAGTACATGCTGTTTGCTTTTACTGTACTTACATTGGTTGTTTGTATACGAAAACACCTGGACTACGGAAAAGTCGTTACACTTTATAGCCCTCTATGGATGACATTGAACACAGCTTTTGTTAATCTCACAACTGTTGTTACTGATTTTAGCCTAAAGGCAGGCAGCTGTGTTATCATGGGCTAAATCAAATCCTATTTAAACCATCTTCCAGAATAGTAAGTGATGGATTCGTGTATGGATTTTTGTTCTCTGTTGTTGATCTCGAAATGGAAAATTATTGAAAAACGGTGTCATAAAATGTTTAAGAATTTTACCTGAAATGTATCATAAAGAAAAAAAGACCTCGCCACATGGTCACCTGTACATTTCCATGCGGTTTATATAACACTTCTGCCCCTTTGTCATAGCTCCATTCTTTCTTATTACTCATTTCATCAAATGACAAAACAGCAATACCTAGTAATCGAGACTTCATACCATCTTTAATGTCCTCTGGTTTAAAATGAATCGAGCTAACAGTAGCTTACACAACGTTAATTCTGTCTGCACGACGACATGCATGTTGGTAATTTATATTTGAGCTTTTATTTTTTACGTGCATAGCATCCAAATACTACGAAGTTACTATGCATTATCAGTGACAGAATAAATGAATAAACAAAGAGATATATGGACACAAGAAGTTCTATTGTTATATTGCAACTATGGGTATGGTCAAACCATTTTAAGAGCAAACTCGGAGCCCAATAGCGGCATTGTCAAGTTCTCTTGGGTCATTTTCAGAGCACACCTGGCTTAGCCGCTTTAATCTATGGGCGAGCCAAGAATAGGAGAAAAGGGTCATCTAATAAGTCATTCACCCGGATTTGAACGGTCTAAGAATATAATCCTTTAATTTGATACTCTCCCTAAATTGTTTCCTTCGTTCTTTTTGTTTGCAACCACGTGGTGACAAGTTGAAACTCTTAAATATAACAAATAGCACAATTGTTATAAAACGATTAACATACTAACAGAAATAATCTTAATTTTAATATCAAATGAATTCATTTCTCAATTCTGATTGATTATTAAAAGACAGGATTCTTTACAAAGGATTTAATTAACTATGTTTAATATGGTATATTTACGTAGGTGATTGTATTGTTTTAGAATTTATTTAATTAATCGACAAAATTAATTTCTTTACAACAAAGGTTATATTAGCAAACGTGGGTATGGTGACTTCGTCAGATGAAGTTAGTGCTATCACAAAAGATTCAATAAATTAGTTCATTCAGACCATTTTCATGTCTTCCTTTATAATGTTATCAGTATGCTTAATACCCTTGACCCAATTTACCTTGCAAAACTGAAACAAAGTCGTTTTTTATAAGTTGGCTGCATCTGTGACACGTTTTATTGTTTGGTCAATTCCAAATTTAACAATTTCATTACCATTTTCTCATTTTTTTTTCTTAATATTTAATTTAGTAAATATTTTTTTCCATGTAATGCTAAAACAGGGTTCATTATGATGGTTTTGATTTCAAATATTTTTACGGGTAATATCTATCTTTTTTTTTACATAATAATTGTTTTGTATAAAGTTAGATGCGTCATAGTTTGTGTTTAATTGAAAGATAAGGCCAGTTAATTAAAATTTAAAAAAAAAATAAAATCTCGACAATCACGCGCACACTGAAATAAAATAAAGTTTTACCTCGCCGTGATCACTAAACCTTAAATGAAAGTCTGTAACTTCAAATATTGTGAATTAGGGAATTATATGACACTTTAGGTCTTAAATAAGAAAATATCAACAATCACACGAACAGAAACAAAATAAAATTTTATCTCGCCTCTATCACAGAACCTTGAATTACAGTCTGTGACTTTTAACGTGTCATATAATTCACTAATACACAATTTTTGGTCTTAAATACCAGATTAAACTACATTTCCTACTGCTGCGAAGCCAACAATAAATGCATGATACATATTTGCGATGTCACATGAATTATTTATCATTCTGATGAGGGGGTAACTTGAAAACAGAGGGGGTAACTTGAAACCGGTTTCAAACTACCCCCCCGGTAATCTGAAACCGGTTTCAAGTTACCGGGGGGTAATTTGAAACGGGGGGTAACTTGAATCCTTTACACCGGTATAACTTCAAAAGTCAAACTTGCAACTAATGTGTTTTTCTTATAGTTGTTATATGAATGATCTATTTTAATGTTCTTGATATTTTTTAAACATTCCATTTTCAATAGTTCATTACTGCTCATATTGTTTATTTATTTCCTTATACCCTTTCCTCGCTGGTCTATTTTTCCATGTTGGAGCCTTGTGGCTTATACCATCCTGCTTTTCCAACAGGGTTTTGGCTTAGTTAATAATAATAATAATAATAATAATAATAATAATAATAATAATTGATAATAATGATTGATAATAACAATAATATGTAAATGGACGAACCATTTAGAAAGAAACTCCGATGGCCACAAAGACTGACCACATAAGTTTGTTTCGCAAACAATTGCCATTACAATATATCATCAAGAAGGAGACTTTGGCGTCATAATCTCTTGAAGACCTTGTTTGGGCTAAGCAGTATCTATGGAGACTGAAGTTTGTTTATCTTTCCAAAGAGAGCGTCACCTTAGCGTTCGCCATGGGTCATAGGAGTTGTTTATCACCTAAATTATAGACTATTACTCTCCCGTCTTTACCTTAATCCAGCTAACTATGGTCATCATCGACGTAAATATCATAGTAATGTATAAAACCACATAAAAAGAGCTCAAAGGTGTAATCTATTCTGAGGTGTAATCTCATCAAAGGTTTTTATATCATACCACCAGCACCGATTATACTCTCTCTCTCTCTCTCTCTCTCTCTCTCTCTCTCTCTCTCTCTCTCTCTCTCTCTCTCTCTCTCTCTCTCTCTCTCTCTCTTTTCTTATAGGCATTCGATAAACGACTCAAAAACCTCTCCGTAGACCCACAGTCACAAGGAATAGGAGACCTGAGAAAATTCAGTATCGAAACTTGTCCAATAAGAAATATGAATTCGTCAAACAAACAAATAAATGTCTCGGCCAAAACAGATTCTGATGAAATGTTCTACATCCAAGAGACCTACAAATGCAGATCTACAGCAACACAATTTACTTTAGGCCTAAAGTTATCGACACAGCCTTTAGATTTAACCAAAGTCTATAGAATACGGTTTCTATAGAGCTTGGATTTAACGGTCAGCTATATATAGTTACAATTGTGGAAGCTATCAAAAGTTAAAACTAGTATGAATTGGACATTTTGCTTGACCATGACATGACCTTTGACCTTGATTTTCCAAGATTTAATAATTTCCAGCTTTGTATAAAAGTTAATCCCTTAAAGTTTCATTACTCTACGATTAAAGTTGTGGCCAGGAAGCTGTTCACGAAAAAACACACGCAAACAGGGGCAAAAAACATAACCTCCTACCAACTTCGTTGGTGTAGGTAACAAGTAACAGCTATTTACAGTAATATCCAACTCATCGTTCATACATAATGTGTGTGTATATATATATATATATATATATATATATATATATATATATATATATATATATATATATATATATATATATATACAGGTATGTATATATATATATATATATATATATATATATATATATATATATATATATATATATATATATATATACAGGTATGTATATATATATATATATATATATATATATATATATATATATATATATATATATATATATATATATACAGGTATGTATATATATATATATACA
>NC_090757.1:18972692-18975192 GCF_036898095.1 Palaemon carinicauda
AAAGATAATATATTGCACGAAGGCTACTATTACAGACTTGACAGAGTGCTTAAGAGTGGGAAAGAGTCATGGCGTTGTGTAGACCAGAAGTGCAAAGGAAGGATATATGTTATTGGAGATGAATGCACATCTGCCAGTGAGCAAGATCATGTGCCGGATCCTGCAAAGTCTGAGTCTATATTATCAATGATGCAACTTCGTGAAAGTGCTGCAACATCCAATGATCTACCAAGGCGACTCATTCAAGAGGCACAACTTAATTTGCGTCCGGAAGTAGTTGCTATTCTTCCAAAGTACCAATCCCTTCAGCGAACAGTAGAAAGACAACGGAAAGCCAAAGGATTACCTCTCTCGCCTCCAAGTTACGTAGGAGAAATAGATATACCTCAAGAACTTGTTTGCACGTATGATGGAGAACATTTTCTTGCATATGACTCCGGTAGTGATGACCCCGATAGATATTTTATATTTGCTACTCATCAAAATTTGAAATTGATGAAAGAAAATAAGCACTGGATGGGAGATGGAACGTTCAAAATAGCTCCTCAGCTATTCTATCAGCTATATGTGATTCACATCATTTATAAAGGAATCGTGCTTCCAGTGGTTTATATTCTCCTTCAGAGGAAGTCAGAGGAAGCATATAACCGTGCTCTGACACAATTACATTTCATGGATACCGAGATTGTTCCAGCTTCCATATCGTGCGACTATGAAAAAACATTTCATAAAGCTTTTCTTTCTGTCTTCAGAAACGCTGAGGTGTTTGGGTGTTTCTTCCATTTATCTCAGGCCGTATGGAGAAAAATACAAGACTTATGATTGACCAATCCATACAGTAACAGTGAAGAAATACGAAAATATACAAAAATGCTAGTGGCCTTGGCGTTCGTTCCCCACAATGATATTACAAATGTTTTTGAATCATTACAAGATATAATCCCCGACGACTTAGATGATTTGGCATTTTACTTCGAAGATACTTGGATAGGAAGACCTTGTAGGAGAGGAAGAAGGAGAGATGCTCTGTTTCCCCCTCGTCTTTGGAGTGTTTACGAACGTGTTGTCAATGAACATCCACGTACAAATAATTCGTTAGAGGGGTGGCATCGGGCAATGCAGCAGTCAATGGGGCATATGCACCCTACAATATACAAATTCATAGAAATTTTAAGAAAAGAACAAAATCACACCTCAACCAAATTGATCAGAATAAACTGTGGCCGGCATGAACCTGTAAAACACAAAAAATATGAACGAGTAAACAATGCTATAATTAAAATTGTTAGTGAATATTCTTCAAGAGAGCCATTAGATTATCTGCGTTCCATATCATATAATCTTACCCTACAAAAGAAATTATATTATATTTACAAATTGTTTTTATAGCAAATAAAGATTAAGATTGTTTCTTCTTCCTTTTTATCCAAACGCTTGTAACAGTGAGTACTAAACGTCTATAATGTCAATACAAAAATATAAGGCGAGGATTGAATTTTCAAATTATGGCGCTCAAATGTTAGTGCGCGCATTTGTCTTGCGCTCAACTGTCGGCGCTCAACTGTCGGCGCTCATTTGTCTTGCGCTCAAAAGTCGTTGCACCCTAAAAAATGGAGCCAAATTCATATTTGGGAAAATAATATCATAGAAAATTGCTCTGTAATAATTCTTGTATTTCCTTAATCAAGAAATTCTATTAAATCTTTCGAAAGGACAAAGCTTAGTCCAGCATTGTGTCGATCGTGTCGCTACATGCAGATTTTCAATCAAGTAAATTAAGGACTGGTTTGATTTCAAAGGTAAAACTGATGATCTCGTGTCAGTATATCAATTTTGTACTGACCAACTACTGATCCAAACTTCTATATTGTAACATAACGGCAGGAAAACTCTGCTCGGGACAGAAACACAAGACTACAATATAGCTGTGGACAGAGACATCGAAATCTCATATGTAAATGAGAACTCGCTCGAAAAGCATTACAATGTTGCAACGAGACTTTTTTTGCTAACTGTTCTTCAAAACAGAAACATTATCGTCACACGGAACATTTATAGAAATATATTGTGTTCTGGACATTTTCCGACTCTAGGCATTTCAGGTTGTTCGTTGTTGTAAGAACAGTTTTGATACTTTCAGTGAAGGTATGCGGTCTTGGAACACAAAAATAAATCCCTCGATTTTACATAGTTATAATTCATATGATGCAACACTAAAGAAACAAGCTCTATATATTTGCCTTTTTGATATTTCAAGCTAATCGTTTATGAACCAAAGATAACTACTGGGACTCAAGCAAGAATAGTTCCAATATTGTGCTTTAAGGCACTGAGATCAATGTAATTGCTAAATAAAAGTCACAATCTAATTTACGATCGGAAATATATATAAATATTTTGTCTCTTAAAAACAGTAATATATAAATTGTTAAATGACTATATGATTAGTGAATAAAGTGCTTGAATACGAAAAGGTAATCTAAAACCATTGTTATATCTG
>NC_090757.1:18980192-18982692 GCF_036898095.1 Palaemon carinicauda
AAAAATTCGTATCGCGAAACGAATTTCCCCATAATGTTATAAAATCGAAATTATTAGTTCAACCCATCTACAAAAACCAATTTTCACAAATTTTTCCTTACACATACAGTACTCTACTGTACTCTACACAAAATTATTAAAATATTGCAATCATTTAATGATGAAAATATGGATATGCATGCACAGTAAACCTGAACTTTAGCTTAGAGGAGTGTCGATGCTGGCTTGATGGAGACGAGAGGAGGGGAAGGAGGAGGAGGGGGTTACTGCTTGGAGGGAGAATCTCCCTCCATGAGAACTTCAAGAACGTTGACTGGAGTTCTCTCGCGAGAATGGCGTTCACTATCACTGGTTTTGTGTTTGCGAGACTCTTGGTCGTCGTCTTTCACAGTTCTTTTCTCCCTCTTCACAAGATATTTTTCAATAGACACCTGCTTTTGTCTGTTCTTTAAAATTTTATAGAAGTGACCCACCCCATTATCGACTAATAAATTTATTGCACGGTCTGTTTCAGCCTTATTCGGGACATTTTCCTCAGGAAAACTTTTCACGTCTTCCCACTTCTCTAAAAAATCTTTTATCTCACTCGAAGACAGTGATTTTGCAGTGTCTCCCTCCTCCTCAGATGAGATTTCCTCTATTACCTCTCTTTGCTGCTGCTCGTGCAGGTCCTTCAGCTCCTCGGTGGTCAGCTGCTCCTTATGCTCCTGCAGGAGGTCGTCGATGTCATCCGTGTCCACCTCCAGCCCCATTGCCTTGCCCAAGGACACAATATCCTCGTCAACTGCTTCCTCCTGGTTGGGTTCGAACCCCTCGAAATCCCGTTCTGCAACGGCGTCGGGCCACAGTTTCTTCCAGGCGGAATTGAGGGTTCTCCTGGTGACTCCTTGTCAGGCTTTATCAATTAAAGTCAGGCAGTTGTAGATGGAATAGTGATCCTTCCAAAACTCTCTGAGGGTAAGGTTGGTGCCCTCTGTTACTTCAAAGCAGCGCTGGAACATAGCTTTGGTATAAAGTTTTTTAAAATTTGAGATCACTTGCTGATCCATGGGCTGGAGTATTGGAGTGGTGTTGGGGGTTAGGAACTTCACCTTAATGAACTTGTATTCCTCCGCTATGTCCTCTTCAATGGCTGGAGGATGGGCAGGAGCATTGTCCATTAACAGCAAGGCTTTGAGTGGGAGGTCCTTCTCCAGGAGGTATCTCTTGACTTCGGGACCAAAAACCTCGTTCATCCACTCAACGAAGAAGATCCTTGTCACCCAAGCCTTTGTATTAGAACGCCACATGACGTGCAACTTTTTCTTCTGCACATTGTTCTTCTTGAAGGCTCGTGGATTCTCCGAGTGATACACCAGGAGAGGTTTAATTTTGCAATCCCCACTGGCGTTGGAACAGAACAGCAGGGTTAGACGGTCTTTCATGGGCTTATGGCCAGGAAGGGCCTTTTCTTCTACCGTGATATAGGTCCTCCTGGGCATTTTCTTCCAAAAGAGGCCTGTCTCATCGCAATTAAACACCTGTTGGGAAACGTAGTCCTCGGAGTCCACGAGCCTTTTGAACTCTTTCACAAAAGACTCTGCTGCCTTCGTATCGGCGCTGGCCCCCTCGCCATGCCGAACAACACTATGGATACCCGTTCTCTTCTTGAATTTTTCAAACCAACCACGGCTTGCCTTAAAACTTTGTTTTTCTGCTAATGTGCCTGGCTCACTTCTCACCAAGTCCTCGTAAATGGTTCTTGCCTTCTCGCAAATCATGTTCTCATTTACTGAATCTCCTGCGAGCTGCTTTTCATTTAACCACACCATTAATAAATTTTCTACGTCATCAAGAATAGGTGGCCGTTGTTTTGACAACGACGATACACCTTTAGCTACTTTAGCGGCCTTTATTTCTTCTTTTTTCTTTAATATTGTGCATATCGTTGACTGCGAGCGATTGAATAAACTAGCAATGTCTTTCACACGCATGCCTTGGTCATGCTTCTCGATGATCTCCTTCTTCATCTCGATCGTTATCATCAGCTTCTTCTTACTGCTTTCCTTCTTCGACATCTTAGGAGCCATTGTCTATCACAATAATACACAGTACAGTACTGTAATCACAAATGAGTGAATATAAAACAAATCACAAACCACGTGTAAAAATCACAAAGAAATCGTCCACGAATTCACTAAGTATGTATGCTATCGAGACGGCGGATACTGAGATAATGAACGAGTGAAGGGGGTAATAAAGGGGTTTAGGGGGTGGTAGGTATGTGTAAGAGGAGTCACGTGACTCCATTGTGAGATGCTGCTGTTAAGTTATTTCCATGAAAAATGCGATCAGGAAGCGCGGCGTTAACACTTTTCCACAAAAAACGGCGCGTGGGAGGGAAATTCAAATTCGTTAACCGATACAATATTCGTTAACCGAGACGAATTTTTCAGAGAAAGTCACTTCGTAAACCGAAAAATTCGTAAGCGGAGTAGTTCGTAAACCGAGGTTCTACTGT
>NC_090757.1:18995192-18997692 GCF_036898095.1 Palaemon carinicauda
AGAAATGCAGGAGGTCTGGAAAGCAACAATTTCCCCGAGAGAGCGGGAGAAAGAAAATAACGAGGGGGAAACTGTTAGTTCTACCTGGTAAAAAGGGAGGTGGAAAATAATTCCCAGATTTAGGTTCGGTTCTTGTAAACAAAAGCCTTTACTGGTTCCCAGAGGAACCGAGCTGTGGGGCGGTGGGAGAGTTTCAGAAATCCATTTTGAACATAAACTCGCTCGGAAAAATACCTCCGTATTATGAAGGTATTTCAGTGAGTAGATTGAATAGGGCGCTTGGCCATGCCCTAATGAAAGGTAAACATTTTGCGTCTTGGATTAGTAAGAGTAGAAGGAA
The DNA here is from genome assembly GCF_036898095.1 of Palaemon carinicauda. Lineage (NCBI taxonomy): Eukaryota > Metazoa > Arthropoda > Malacostraca > Decapoda > Palaemonidae > Palaemon > Palaemon carinicauda. The sequence continues at coordinate 18,995,533 of NC_090757.1, forward strand.
AAGCAAGAGCCAAAACAGGCTTGTATTTTCTAGTTTCATAACTGCGAGGTCTGAGAGGCGGAATCTTTATTTTTCTTCCATGAATGCTTTTGGTGGAGTTTTTTCAGATATAAAAGATAACATTCTACTCTCTCTCTCTCTCTCTCTCTCTCCTCTCTCTCTCTCTCTCTCTCTCTCTCTCTCTCTCTCTCTCTCTCTCTCTCTCTTTTCAAAGCACCATCCTAACGAAGTCAAGGACGCCACTGCACGGACCCCGATAAACAAAGTAGAAGCCAAAAAAAAAAAAAAAAAATATCCACACAGGCGCTTTGAAATAATGAAGGCTCTTCATAATCTTAATGCATTTTCATAAAAGAAGTATAGTTCATAATTTTCCTAAGAGAGAAACTGTCTCTCAATCCCGGCTGCATTTCGCACGATGGTTACAAGGAAATGGAATTCGCATAAATATATATATATATATATATATATATATATATATATATATATATATATATATATATATAATATAAATATATATATATATATATATATATATATATATATATATATATATATATGCAGTATGTATACTGTTTGTGTTTTGTTTATTATAAATTACCTGTATGTATTTAAATACATTTAAGGAGACTATTGACGCAAATTGATGAAGAAATATTGTTTACCTCGTGAGGATGGTCCTATTTTACATTCTGGGTACGTTTTTCATCAATATTGAAACTATCAATAAAACAAACGAATAACCCTTTAGCGGGCGAGTAGCCCCAACAGGACACATTTTTTCAATATCTTTAAAAGTCTAGTGAAAGAAACCTGCGACTGAAATTACACATTCCAAGTCTCTAATTAGTCATTTAGAACGTCCTAGTGTCTGCACATGCGTTGAAAATAGCGAAGTGAATCTTTATCTTTCAAAGCCTTCTACGTGCAACATCTGGTAAGAATTACTCCTACTTTATGCAACTTGTCTCTGAAAATGTTAAATAATATTGAAATATGGGAAAGTCGTACAACCACGTGAATAATAGCCTGTACGGGTATGGTGACCTAATGGAAACGTTCCAGCTTATTGACTTGCCGAACTCGGGTTCGAGTCTAGCTTAACCTTGATAGTTTCTTGTGGTGCCTACAACCTCATTCTTGTGAGCTAAGGATGAGGGAGTTTGCAAGAGCCTATAAGTGTACTTGCTGAGTCATCAGTAGCCATTGCCTGTCTCTTCCTGATCCTAGCTTACCAAAAGGCCTCAATCCTATGGTTGTTGCCCTTACACATCGTCCTGAAGAAAGATGCCTCTCTGCGTTCGTGTGGGGATTACAGGGGCCTGAACATGCGAACAGAGCCAGATCGCCTACCCACTCCCAAACAGCGCTGACATGACCATCTACTTGTGCAAGGCGAAGGTTTACTCCATGCTCGACCTCCTGAAGGGGTATTGTTATGTGCCCACATCCCCAAGAACGCCATCACATTTTTGCGTTCTCTTCCTAAAAAGAGGAACACCTCCGTCGCCTGCACATCATGCTTAACCCCCTATAATGGAACAGTCGGCCTTGTAGTCCGGTACGACAAGTGTACATTTAGTGCCAATGAAATATCGTTCTTAGGGCACCGCATCACTCCTGAAGGAGTCCACCCCCTCTCTGAGAAGGTAGCAGCCATTCAGAACTTCCCCACGCCCTCGACCGTCAAAGCGCTGCAGGAATTCTTGGGCATGATCAACCATTACCAGCATTTCCTACCAGCCACCGCCACCACTTTTTCTCCCCTCTATGCTTCCCTCAAGGGCAAGACAAAAAGCCTGGAGTGGGATCCCCTTCAAGAAGCGGCCTTCTGCAATGCAAAGAATGCCCTATCAACTACTGCTTTTCTCGCTTTTTCCTATGCCACATGCAGCTCTCCTTCTCTCAAACAATGCCAGCGACATTGCCATTGGTGCAGTATTCAAGCAGGTGATCAACGGCTCGTCCCACCCATTGGCCTTCTCCAGTAGAGAACTATCCAAGGCAGAATCCAGCTACTCCTACCTTCAACCACGAATTGCTGGGGGGTGCACTTGGCAATCCGTCATTTTCACCACTTCCTGAAAGGTATGCCCTTCATCATTCACATGGAATACATGCCTCTGGTGCACGCCTTCACTCAACAGTCTGTCGCCAGGT
>NC_090757.1:19002692-19032692 GCF_036898095.1 Palaemon carinicauda
GGTAGTTTTGAAAATGAGAGAGAGAGAGAGAGAGAGAGAGAGAGAGAGAGAGAGAGAGAGAGAGAGAGAGAGAGGGGGGGGGGGGTAGTTTTGAAAATGAGAGAGAGAGAGAGAGAGAGAGTGTGGGTAGTTTTGAAAATGATAGAGAGAGAGAGAGAGGGAGAGAAGAGAGAGAGAGAGAGAGAGGGGGGTAGTTTTGAAAATGAGAGAGAGAGAGAGAGAGAGTGTGGGTAGTTTTGAAAATGATAGAGAGAGAGAGAGAGAGAGAGAGGAGAGAGAGAGAGAGAGGGGGGGTCGGGAAATTATTTTTTTTTTCTCCAATGACAAATGTCACACATTTACCTTTTTATCATTTTCAAGGGATATGTTGCTACTAAAAATAAGAATGCCCGCAGACTAAAATTCACAGATACGTACAAAGTACGATTTTGCCTACCCGTACACATACCGAAATTAAAAAGGTATTGAAAAGGGAAAAGTAGTACTTAATCATTAAAAGAAGACTCACAAAATTTGAAACGGTAGACATTTTCTATCCTTTATACGATTTATTTTTCTTTTTACTAGATATATTCTTATGAAGCTGATTACACCAACTTTTCTGATAAAGATAGGTGTTTATAATTATTGTCATTTCGCCCTTATTTCCTGTAAGATAATAGAATATTGTTCTTTTTTTTTTTTTTTTTTTTTTTTTGAAAATTAAGTTGTTTCGGTGCTTGTGATTGCATCACTACCAGTTTATTGAAGGTAACAGTTCTGCTCACTTCTTAGCTCTAAAGTTAGTGTTATTGTGGCCTATTGGAAACCTACCTGCCTGGGGTTCTGATGGACGGGAGATCGAGTCCCTCTCAAACTCGATTGTTTCTTGTAGCGTCTGCAATCTCAACATTCATGTGAGCTAAGGATGGTGAGTTTGTGGGAGCCTATAGGTCTATCTCCTAAGTCATCAGCAGTCATTGTTTAGCCCTCCTGGTCCTACCTTGGTTGGAGAGGGGTGCTTGTCTACTGATCATATGGCATATGGTTATTCTGTAGAGCATTGTCAGTGCCCCTTGCCTCTGCCGTTAATGAGTGACCTTTAAACCTTTAAAGTGTTATCAGATATCTTTACTTCCGTCAGCGAAGTTATGAGGAGGTTATATTTTCGCCCCTGTTTATCAGGTTGTTTGTTTGTTACCATTCTTTCTGGACACAATTTTACTCATAGAGTAGTGAAACGTTCAGGGATTTATTGTTATATTGAGACATGGAAGTGATTCAATTTTGAAAGCCCCAAGTCAAAGGTCAAAATTGAGCAAAGGGTTGAAAAATACGCTACATTGGTGGAGGTCTGCACTCTGAGTGTTTTTCTAGTTTTATAATGGTATATGGTCAGAGCCTAGGGCGTTGTCACTGTCCTTTACCTTTGTCATTCATGAGCGACCTTTAAACCTTTAAAGTGTTATCAGACGTCTATTCATAAATTGGCATTGAGTAAAGATAAGACGAAATCCTTAGTTGTCATCCGATAAGGAGGATAAAAGGAGAATGAAAAGTAGCGGCCATCTAACCTTTCCAGTCTTCTCGTCTCGTAATGACCAAAGTTTGGAAGGACGGATTCTATAACAATCCTTAAGAGCTCTCTTCTGAGACGTCTTTCTTCCGACTCTCAATTGACCTTCAGGATCCATTTATATATATATCGAGAGACGAGAACTGAGAGAGATGCTCTTCACAGTTTGATCTTGATATTCGTGGCTCGGAAGTGAGAGTAAATATATCTTTTCCAAGTAGGGGTTTATTGTTGAAGAAAACCCCTAAATGACATCATAGGGTCAAAAGTTACTAGATTTTGACATTTTATTCCAAATACTTTTTAAACGTCGTCTTGCCACCATTCTTTGTACGTGTCTACATGTGTTTGAGGTCTTGCAATAACTAATTATTTATCCCGAGGAAGAATTATCTACAGGATCAGAATACGAAAATAAATGATAAATTGATATTAAAACTGAAAACATCTAAGGTCAATATGCCTCTGACAAAAAAAAAGAGAGAGAGAGAGAGACCTTTCGCATTCTCTGAACGACGTAATAAGTGTGAAAGACTTTCATAAACTACACGTTGTTTATCTCAGATTTCCTACCGCCTTAAGGGTCTTCATAATTGGGTTATTTATACTTGAAATTGTTTACCCTTTTCAAGGTCTATGTCCTTTTTCAGGTTACGTAATTAAGATCACAAATTTAAAACATTAGCATTTTTTTGGCTACTTTTTCATAGTTTTTGATGATTATAAAAGTTTGAAAATTGATATTAATTTATTCGTCACCCTTCCATGACTCCTTTTTTCCTTTTTTTTACAATATTATTTAAGATAAAACTATTGAAGATTTGTATTGCACGACAGAATTCCGTATTAGGAGATAGGATCAATATTTTACTTCAATTCCTTTCGGTCTTATTACAAGTGTCTGACGCATACACGAGTAATGTGCATTTACCAATAAATACTCTATGTTGTAAATGGAGATTCAACATGAAAGCTTCAATCCATCTTTTAGTTTCAGGTCACGAAAATAAACGAAGATTAATGCCCTTAAATCATCTAACACTAACTACAAGTAAGGAATCATTTCTTAGTGCTATCATTTGCTATCATTATTAATTGATTTAATGAAGCAACTAAAATGAAGATTGAATTCTGAGAAACTAAGATTATAATTCAGTGGAATTTATAGTCTGCGAAACTTTGCACAGATTATTTTGTGCTATCAGAAGAGGTACTTCAAAATCGTGTGTTGCTCCAGTTCGGACAAAATCCTGTGCTGTTTCAGTGCAGACAAAATGCTGTGTTGTTCCAGTGCAGATAAAAGCCTGTGTTGATCCAGTGCAGTCAAAATCCTGTGTTGTTCCAGTGCAGACAAAATCCTGTGTTGTTCCAGAGCAGATAAAAGGCTGTGTTGATCCAGTTCAGTCAAAATCCTGTGTTATTCCAGTGCAGACAAAATCCTGTGTTGTTCCAGTGCAGATAAAAGCCTGTGTTGATCCAGTGCAGTCAAAATCCTGTGTTATTCCAGTGTAGACAAAATGCTGTGTTGTTCCAGTGCAGATAAAAGGCTATGTTGATCCAGTTCAGTCAAAATCCTGTGTTGTTCCAGTGCAGACAAAATCCTGTGTTATTCCAGTGCAAACAAAATCCTGTGTTATTCCAGTGCAGACAAAATGCTGTGTTGTTCCAGTGCAGATAAAAGGCTGTGTTGATCCACTTCAGTCAAAATCCTGTGTTGTTCCAGTGCAGACAAAATCCTGTGTTATTCCAGTGCAGACAAAATCCTGTGTTATTCCAGTGCAGACAAAATCCTGTGTTGTTCCAGTGCAGACAAAATGCTGTGTTGTTCCAGTGCAGACAAAATCCTGTGCTTTTCCAATGCGGGCGAGATCTTGTGTTGTTCTAGTGCAGACAAAATCCTGTGTTATTCCAGTGCAGATAAAATCCTGTGTTGTTCCAGTGCAGACAAAATCATTTGCTGTTCCAGTGCAGATAAAATCCTGTGGTTCCAATGCAGACAAAATCCTGTGTTGTTCTCGTGCAGACAAAATTCTGTGTTGTTCCAGTGCAGACAAAATCCTTTGTTATTCCAGTGCAGACAAAATTCTGTGTTGTTCCAGTGCAAACAAAATTCTGTGTTATTCCAGTGCAGACAAAATCCTGTGTTGTCCCAGTGCAGACAAAATTCTGTGTTGTTCCAGTACAGACAAAATGCTGTGTTGTTCCAGTGCAGATAAAATCCTGTGGTTCCAATGCAGACGAGATCCTGTGTTGTTCTAGTGCTGACAAAATTCTGTGTTGTTCGAGTGCAGATAAAATCCTGTGATTCCAATGCAGACAAAATCCTGTGTTGTTCTAGTGCAGACAAAATTCTGTGTTGTTCCAGTGCAGACAAAATCCTTTGTTATTCCAGTGCAGACAAAATTCTGTGTTGTTCTAGTGCTGACAAAATCCTTTGTTATTCCAGTGCAGACAAAATCCTGTGTTGTTCCAGTGCAGACAAAATGCTGTGTTGTTCCAGTACAGAAAAAATCTTGTGTTGTTCCAGTGCAGATAAAATGCTGTGTTGTTCCAGTACAGACAAAATCCTGTGTTGTTCCAGTGCAGACAAAATGCTGTGTTGTTCCAGTACAGACAAAATGCTGTGTTGTTCCAGTGCAGATAAAATCCTGTGTTATTCCAATGCAGACGAGATCCTGTGTTGTTCTAGTGCAGACAAAATCCTGTGTGGTTCCAGTGCAGACAAAATGCTGTGTGGTTCCAGTACAGACAAAATGCTGTGTTGTTCCAGTACAGACAAAATGCTGTGTTGTTCCAGTACAGAAAAAATCCTGTGTTGTTCCAGTACAGACAAAATGCTGTGTTGTTCCAGTACAGACAAAATGCTGTGTTGTTCCAGTACAGACAAAATGCTGTGTTGTTCCAGTGCAGATAAAATCCTGTGGTTCTAATGCAGACGAGTTCCTGTGTTGTTCTAGTGCAGACAAAATCCTGTGTTGTTCCAGTGCAGACAAAATCATTTGCTGTTCCAGTGCAGACAAAATCCTGTGTTGTTCCAATACAGACAAAATGCTGTGTTGTTCCAGTGCAGATAAAATCCTGTGTTGTTTCAGTGCAGATAAAATCCTGTTGTTCCAGTGCAGATAAAATCCTGTGGTTCCAATGCAGACAAAACCCTGTGTTGTTCTAGGGCAGACAAAATTCTGTGTTGTTAAAGTGCAGACAAAATCCTTTCTTATTCCAGTACAGACAAAATCCTGCGTTGTTCCAGTGCAGATAAAACCTGTGGTTCCAATGCAAACGAGATCCTGTGTTGTTCTAGCGCAGACAAAATCCTTTGTTGTTCCAGTACAGACAAAATGCTGTGTTGTTCCAGTACAGACAAAATGCTGTGTTGTTCCAGTGCAGACAAAATGCTGTGTTGTTCCAGTGCAGACAAAATGCTGTGTTGTTCCAGTACAGACAAAATGCTGTGTTGTTCCAGTGCAGATAAAATCCTGTGGTTCCAATGCAGACGAGATCCTGTGTTGTTCTAGTGCAGACAAAATCCTGTGTTGTTCCAGTGCAGACAAAATGCTGTGTTGTTCCAGTACAGACAAAATGCTCTGTTGTTCCAGTACAGACAAAATGCTGTGTTGTTCCAGTACAGACAAAATCCTGTGTTGTTCCAGTACAGACAAAATCCTGTGTTGTTCCAGTACAGACAAAATACTGTGTTGTTCCAGTGCAGATAAAATCCTGTGGTTCCAATACAGACGAGATCCTGTGTTGTTCTAGTGCAGACAAAATCCTGTGTTGTTCCAGTGCAGACAAAATCCTGTGTTGTTCCAGTGCAGACAAAATGCTGTGTTGTTCCAGTACAGACAAAATGCTGTGTTGTTCCAGTACAGACAAAATGGTGTGTTGTTCCAGTACAGCCAAATGCTGTGTTGTTCCAGTGCAGATAAAATCCTGTGTTGTTCCAATGCAGATAAAATCCTGTTGTTCCAGTGCAGATAAAATCCTGTGGTTCCAATGCAGACAAAATCCTGTGTTGTTCTAGTGCAGACAAAATCCTTTGTTATTCCAGTGCAGACGAAATTCTGTGTTGTTCCAGTGCAGACAAAATTCTGTGTTATTCCAGTGCAAACAGAATCCTGTGTTGTTCTAGTGCAGACAAAATCCTGTGTTGTTCCAGTGCAGATAAAATCATGTGGTTCCAGTGCAGATAAAATCCTGTAGTTCCAATGCAGACGAGATCCTGTGTTGTTCTAGCGCAGACAAAATCCTGTGTTGTTCCAGTGCAGATAAAATCCTGTGGTTCCAATGCAGACAAAATTCTGTGTTGTTCTAGTGCAGACAAAATTCTGTGTTGTTCCAGTACAGACAAAATTCTGTGTTATTCCAGTGCAAACAAAATCCTGTGTTGTTCTAGTGCAGACAAAATTCTGTGTTGTTCCAGTGCAGACAAAATCCTTTGTTATTCCAGTGCAGACAAAATGCTGTGTTGTTCCAGTGCAGATAAAAGGCTGTGTTGATCCACTTCAGTCAAAATCCTGTGTTGTTCCAGTGCAGACAAAATCCTGTGTTATTCCAGTGCAGACAAAATCCTGTGTTATTCCAGTGCAGACAAAATCCTGTGTTGTTCCAGTGCAGACAAAATGCTGTGTTGTTCCAGTGCAGACAAAATCCTGTGCTTTTCCAATGCGGGCGAGATCTTGTGTTGTTCTAGTGCAGACAAAATCCTGTGTTATTCCAGTGCAGATAAAATCCTGTGTTGTTCCAGTGCAGACAAAATCATTTGCTGTTCCAGTGCAGATAAAATCCTGTGGTTCCAATGCAGACAAAATCCTGTGTTGTTCTCGTGCAGACAAAATTCTGTGTTGTTCCAGTGCAGACAAAATCCTTTGTTATTCCAGTGCAGACAAAATTCTGTGTTGTTCCAGTGCAGACAAAATTCTGTGTTATTCCAGTGCAGACAAAATCCTGTGTTGTCCCAGTGCAGACAAAATTCTGTGTTGTTCCAGTACAGACAAAATGCTGTGTTGTTCCAGTGCAGATAAAATCCTGTGGTTCCAATGCAGACGAGATCCTGTGTTGTTCTAGTGCTGACAAAATTCTGTGTTGTTCGAGTGCAGATAAAATCCTGTGATTCCAATGCAGACAAAATCCTGTGTTGTTCTAGTGCAGACAAAATTCTGTGTTGTTCCAGTGCAGACAAAATCCTTTGTTATTCCAGTGCAGACAAAATTCTGTGTTGTTCTAGTGCTGACAAAATCCTTTGTTATTCCAGTGCAGACAAAATCCTGTGTTGTTCCAGTGCAGACAAAATGCTGTGTTGTTCCAGTACAGAAAAAATCCTGTGTTGTTCCAGTGCGGATAAAATGCTGTGTTGTTCCAGTACAGACAAAATCCTGTGTTGTTCCAGTGCAGACAAAATGCTGTGTTGTTCCAGTACAGACAAAATGCTGTGTTGTTCCAGTGCAGATAAAATCCTGTGTTATTCCAATGCAGACGAGATCCTGTGTTGTTCTAGTGCAGACAAAATCCTGTGTGGTTCCAGTGCAGACAAAATGCTGTGTGGTTCCAGTACAGACAAAATGCTGTGTTGTTCCAGTACAGACAAAATGCTGTGTTGTTCCAGTACAGAAAAAATCCTGTGTTGTTCCAGTACAGACAAAATGCTGTGTTGTTCCAGTACAGACAAAATGCTGTGTTGTTCCAGTACAGACAAAATGCTGTGTTGTTCCAGTGCAGATAAAATCCTGTGGTTCTAATGCAGACGAGTTCCTGTGTTGTTCTAGTGCAGACAAAATCCTGTGTTGTTCCAGTGCAGACAAAATCATTTGCTGTTCCAGTGCAGACAAAATCCTGTGTTGTTCCAATACAGACAAAATGCTGTGTTGTTCCAGTGCAGATAAAATCCTGTGTTGTTTCAGTGCAGATAAAATCCTGTTGTTCCAGTGCAGATAAAATCCTGTGGTTCCAATGCAGACAAAACCCTGTGTTGTTCTAGGGCAGACAAAATTCTGTGTTGTTAAAGTGCAGACAAAATCCTTTGTTATTCCAGTACAGACAAAATCCTGCGTTGTTCCAGTGCAGATAAAACCTGTGGTTCCAATGCAAACGAGATCCTGTGTTGTTCTAGCGCAGACAAAATCCTTTGTTGTTCCAGTACAGACAAAATGCTGTGTTGTTCCAGTACAGACAAAATGCTGTGTTGTTCCAGTGCAGACAAAATGCTGTGTTGTTCCAGGGCAGACAAAATGCTGTGTTGTTCCAGTACAGACAAAATGCTGTGTTGTTCCAGTGCAGATAAAATCCTGTGGTTCCAATGCAGACGAGATCCTGTGTTGTTCTAGTGCAGACAAAATCCTGTGTTGTTCCAGTGCAGACAAAATGCTGTGTTGTTCCAGTACAGACAAAATGCTCTGTTGTTCCAGTACAGACAAAATGCTGTGTTGTTCCAGTACAGACAAAATGCTGTGTTGTTCCAGTACAGACAAAATCCTGTGTTGTTCCAGTACAGACAAAATACTGTGTTGTTCCAGTGCAGATAAAATCCTGTGGTTCCAATACAGACGAGATCCTGTGTTGTTCTAGTGCAGACAAAATCCTGTGTTGTTCCAGTGCAGACAAAATCCTGTGTTGTTCCAGTGCAGACAAAATGCTGTGTTGTTCCAGTACAGACAAAATGCTGTGTTGTTCCAGTACAGACAAAATGTTGTGTTGTTCCAGTACAGCCAAATGCTGTGTTGTTCCAGTGCAGATAAAATCCTGTGTTGTTCCAATGCAGATAAAATCCTGTTGTTCCAGTGCAGATAAAATCCTGTGGTTCCAATGCAGACAAAATCCTGTGTTGTTCTAGTGCAGACAAAATCCTTTGTTATTCCAGTGCAGACGAAATTCTGTGTTGTTCCAGTGCAGACAAAATTCTGTGTTATTCCAGTGCAAACAGAATCCTGTGTTGTTCTAGTGCAGACAAAATCCTGTGTTGTTCCAGTGCAGATAAAATCATGTGGTTCCAGTGCAGATAAAATCCTGTAGTTCCAATGCAGACGAGATCCTGTGTTGTTCTAGCGCAGACAAAATCCTGTGTTGTTCCAGTGCAGATAAAATCCTGTGGTTCCAATGCAGACAAAATTCTGTGTTGTTCTAGTGCAGACAAAATTCTGTGTTGTTCCAGTGCAGACAAAATTCTGTGTTATTCCAGTGCAAACAAAATCCTGTGTTGTTCTAGTGCAGACAAAATTCTGTGTTGTTCCAGTGCAGACAAAATCCTTTGTTATTCCAGTGCAGACAAAATGCTGTGTTGTTCCAGTACAGACAAAATACTGTGTTGTTCCAGTACTGACAAAATTCTGCGTTATTCCAGTGCAAACAAATTCCTGTGTTGTTCTAGTGCAGAAAAAATCCTTTGTTATTCCAGTGCAGACAAAATTCTGTGTTATTCCAGTGCAGACAAAATCCTTTGTTATTCCAGTGCAGACAAAATGCTGTGTTGTTCCAGTGCAGACAAAATCCTTTGTTATTCCAGTGCAGACAAAATCCTGTGTTATTCCAGTGCAGACAAAATCCTGTGTTATTCCAGTGCAGACAAAATCCTTTGTTATTCCAGTGCAGACAAAATTCTGTGTTGTTCCAGTACAGACAAAATTCTGTGTTGTTCCAGTACAGACAAAATGCTGTGTTGTTCCAGTGCAGACAAAATTCTGTGTTATTCCAGTGCAAACAAAATTCTGCGTTATTCCAGTGCAAACAAATTCCTGTGTTGTTCTAGTGCAGAAAAAATCCTTTGTTATTCCAGTGCAGACAAAATTCTGTGTTATTCCAGTGCAGACAAAATCCTTTGTTATTCCAGTGCAGACAAAATGCTGTGTTGTTCCAGTGCAGACAAAATCCTTTGTTATTCCAGTGCAGACAAAATCCTGTGTTATTCCAGTGCAGACAAAATCCTGTGTTATTCCAGTGCAGACAAAATCCTTTGTTATTCCAGTGCAGACAAAATTCTGTGTTGTTCCAGTACAGACAAAATTCTGTGTTGTTCCAGTGCAGACAAAAAGCTGTGTTGTTCCAGTGCAGACAAAATCCTGTGTTATTCCAGTGCAGACAAAATCCTGTGTTATTCCAGTGCAGACAAAATCCTGTGTTATTCCAGTGCAGACAAAATTCTGTGTTGTTCCAGTACAGACAAAATTCTGTGTTGTTCCAGTACAGACAAAATGCTGTGTTGTTCCAGTGCAGACAAAATTCTGTGTTATTCCAGTGCAAACAAAATCCTGTGTTGTTCTAGTGCAGACAAAATTCTGTGTTGTTCCAGTGCAGACAAAATCCTTTGTTATTCCAGTGCAGACAAAATTCTGTGTTGTTCCAGTACAGACAAAATGTTGTGTTGTTCCAGTACAGACAAAATGTTGTGTTGTTCCAGTACAGACAAAATGCTGTGTTGTTCCAGTGCAGATAAAATCCTGTGGTCCAATGCAGACGAGATCCTGTGTTGTTCTGGTGCAGACAAAATTCTGTGTTGTTCCAGTGCAGACAAAATCCTGTGTTATTCCAGTGCAGACAAAATGCTGTGTTGTTCCAGTACAGACAAAATGCTGTGTTGTTCCAGTACAGACAAAATGCTGTGTTGTTCCAGTACAGACAAAATGCGGTGTTGTTCCAGTGCAGATAAAATCCTGTGGTTCCAATGCAGACGAGTTCCTGTGTTGTTCTAGTGCAGACAAAATGCTGTGTTGTTCCAGTACAGACAAAATGCTGTGTTGTTCCAGTACAGACAAAATGCTGTGTTGTTCCAGTACAGACAAAATCCTGTGTTGTTCCAGTACAGACAAAATGCTGTGTTGTTCCAGTGCAGATAAAATCCTGTGGTTCCAATGCAGACGAGATCCTGTGTTGTTCTGGTGCAGACAAAATTCTGTGTTGTTCCAGTGCAGACAAAATCCTGTGTTATTCCAGTGCAGACAAAATGCTGTGTTGTTCCAGTACAGACAAAATGCTGTGTTGTTCCAGTACAGACAAAATGCTGTGTTGTTCCAGTGCAGATAAAATCCTGTGGTTCCAATGCAGACGAGTTCCTGTGTTGTTCTAGTGCAGACAAAATGCTGTGTTGTTCCAGTACAGACAAAATGCTGTGTTGTTCCAGTACAGACAAAATTCTGTGTTGTTCCAGTACAGACAAAATGCTGTGTTGTTCCAGTACAGACAAAATGCTGTGTTGTTCCAGTGCAGATAAAATCCTGTGGTTCCAATGCAGACGAGATCCTGTGTTATTCCGGTGCAGATAAAATCCTGTGTTATTCCGGTGCAGACAAAATTCTGTGTTATTCCAGTGCAAACAAAATCCTGTGTTGTTCTCGTGCAGACAAAATTCTGTGTTGTTCCAGTGCAGACAAAATCCTTTGTTATTCCAGTGCAGACAAAATTCTGTGTTGTTCCAGTGCAGACAAAATTCTGTGTTATCCCAGTGCAAACAAAATCCTGTGTTGTTCTAGTGCAGACAAAATCCTTTGTTATTCCAGTGCAGACAAAATTCTGTGTTATTCCAGTGCAGACAAAATCCTTTGTTATTCCAGTGCAGACAAAATCCTGTGTTGTTCCAATGCAGACAAAATCCTGTGTTATTCCAGTCCAAACAAAATCCTGTGTGGTTTCAGTGCAGACAAAATCCTGTGTGGTTTCAGTGCAGACAAAATCCTGTGTTGTTCCAGTGCAGACCAAAAAATTGTGTTGTTCCAGTACAAACAAAATCCAGTGTTGTTCCAGTGCAGACAAAATTCTGTGTTGTTCCAGTGCAGACAAAATCCTGTGTTGTTTCAGTGCAGACAAAATGCTGTGTTATTCCAGTGCAGATAAAATCCTGTGTGGTTCCAGTGCAAGCAAAATCCTGTGTTGTTCCAGTGCCAACAAAATCCTGTGTTGTTTCAGTGCAGACAAAATTCTGTTTAGTTTCACTGCAGACAAAATCTTGTGTGGTTTCAGTGCAGACAAAATCCTGTTTTGTTCCAGTGCAGACAAAAAATTGTTCCAGTGCCAACAAAATCCTGCGTTGTTTCAGTGCCGACAAAATTCTGTGTAGTTTCAGTGCAGACAAAATCCTGTGCTGTTCCAGTGCAGACAAAATCCTTTGTTATTCCAGTGCAGACAAAATCCTTTGTTATTCCAGTGCAGACAAAATCCTGTGTTGTTCCAATGCAGACAAAATCCTGTGTTGTTCCAGTCCAAACAAAATCCTGTGTGGTTTCAGTGCAGAAAAAATTCTGTGTAGTTTCAGTGCAGACAAAATCCTGTGCTGTTCCAGTGCAGACAAAATGCTGTGTTGTTCCATAGCAGATAAAATCCTGCGTTGTTCCAGTGCAGATAAAATCCTGTGTTGTTCCAGTGCAGATAAAATCCTGCGTTGTTCCAGTGCAGATAAAATCCTGTGTTGTTCCAGTGCAGATAAAATCCTTCGTTGTTCCAGTGCAGATAAAATCCTTCGTTGTTCCAGTGCAGACAAAATCCTGCGTTGTTCTAGTGCAGACAAAATTCTGTGTTATTCCAGTGCAGACAAAATCCTTTGTTATTCCAGTGCAGACAAAATCCTGTGTTGTTCCAATGCAGACAAAATCCTGTGTTGTTCCAGTCCAAACAAAATCCTGTGTGGTTTCAGTGCAGACAAAATCCTGTGTGGTTTCAGTGCTGACAAAATCCTGTGTTGTTCCAGTGCAGACCAAAAAATTGTGTTGTTCCAGTACAAACAAAATCCAGTGTTGTTCCAGTGCAGACAAAATTCTGTGTTGTTCCAGTGCAGACAAAATCCTGTGTTTCAGTGCAGACAAAATTCTGTTTAGTTTCAGTGCAGACAAAATCTTGTGTGGTTTCAGTGCAGACAAAATCCTGTGTTGTTCCAGTGCAGACAAAAAATTGTTCCAGTGCCAACAAAATCCTGCGTTGTTTCAGTGCAGACAAAATTCTGTGTAGTTTCAGTGCAGACAAAATCCTTTGTTATTCCAGTGCAGAGAAAATCCTTTGTTATTCCAGTGCAGACAAAATTCTCTGTTATTCCAGTGCAGACAAAATCCTGTGTTGTTCCAATGCAGACAAAATCCTGTGTTGTTCCAGTCCAAACAAAATCCTGTGTGGTTTCAGTGCAGACAAAATTCTGTGTAGTTTCAGTGCAGACAAAATCCTGTGCTGTTCCAGTGCAGACAAAATGCTGTGTTGTTCCATAGCAGATAAAATCCTGCGTTGTTCCAGTGCAGATAAAATCCTGTGTTGTTCCAGTGCAGATAAAATCCTTCATTGTTCCAATGCAGACAAAATCCTGTGTTGTTCCAGTCCAAACAAAATCCTGTGTGGTTTCAGTGCAGACAAAATTCTGTGTAGTTTCAGTACAGACAAAATGCTGTGTTGTTCTAGTGCAGATAAAATCCTTCGTTGTTCCAGTGCAGATAAAATCCTGTGTTGTTCCAGTGCAGACAAAATTCTGTGTTGTTCCAGTGCAGACAAAATCCTTTGTTATTCCAGTGCAGACAAAATTCTGTGTTGTTCCAGTGCAGACAAAATTCTGTGTTATTCCAGTGCAGACAAAATCCTGTGTTGTCCCAGTGCAGACAAAATTCTGTGTTGTTCCAGTACAGACAAAATGCTGTGTTGTTCCAGTGCAGATAAAATCCTGTGGTTCCAATGCAGACGAGATCCTGTGTTGTTCTAGTGCAGACAAAATTCTGTGTTGTTCCAGTACAGACAAAATTCTGTGTTATTCCAGTGCAAACAAAATCCTGTGTTGTTCTAGTGCAGACAAAATTCTGTGTTGTTCCAGTGCAGACAAAATCCTTTGTTATTCCAGTGCAGACAAAATGCTGTGTTGTTCCAGTGCAGATAAAAGGCTGTGTTGATCCACTTCAGTCAAAATCCTGTGTTGTTCCAGTGCAGACAAAATCCTGTGTTATTCCAGTGCAGACAAAATTCTGTGTAGTTTCAGTGCAGACAAAATCCTGTGTTGTTCCAGTGCAGATAAAATCCTTCGTTGTTCCAGTGCAGATAAAATCCTGTGTTGTTCCAGTGCAGATAAAATCCTTCGTTGTTCCAGTGCAGATAAAATCCTGTGTTGTTTCAGTGCAGAAAAATTCCTGCGTTGTTCCAGTGCAGATAAAATCCTGCGTTGTTCCAGTGCAGATAAAATCCTGTGTTGTTCCAGTGCAGATAAAATCCTGTGTTGTTCCAGTGCAGATAAAATCCTTCGTTGTTCCAGTGCAGATAAAATCCTGTGTTGTTCCAGTGCAGATAAAATCCTGCGTTGTTCCAGTGCAGATAAAATCCTGTGTTGTTCCAGTGCAGATAAAATCCTGCGTTGTTCCAGTGCAGATAAAATCCTGCGTTGTTCCAGTGCAGATAAAATCCTGTGTTGTTTCAGTGCATTTAAAATCCTGCGTTGTTCCAGTGCAGATAAAATCCTGTGTTGTTCCAGTGCAGATAAAATCTTGTGTTGTTTCAGTGCAGATAAAATCCTGTGTTGTTCCAGTGCAGATAAATTCCGGCGTTGTTCCAGTGCAGACAAAATCCTGTGTTATTCCAGTCCAGACAAAATTCTGTGTTATTCCAGTGCAGATAAAATCCTGTGTTGTTCCAGTGCAGACAAAATCATGTGCTGTTGCAGTGCAGACAAAATCTTATATTCCAGTGCAGAAAAAAAATCCTGTGCTGTTCCAATGCAGGCGGGATTCTGTGTTGTTCTAGTGCAGACAAAATCCTGTGTCATTCCAGTACAGATAAAATTCTGTGCTGTTTCAGTGCAGACCAAATCCTGTGTGGTTTCAGTGCCGGCAAACTCCTGTGTTGTTCCAGTGCAGACAAAAAATTGTGTTGTTCCAGTGCAAACAAAATCCTGTGTTGTTCCAGTGCAAACAAAATCCTGTGTTGTTCCAGTGCAAACAAAATCCACTGTTGTTTCAGTACAGATAAAATTGTGTGTTGTTTCAGTGCAAACAAAATCCTGTGTTGTTTCAGTACAGATAAAATTGTGTGTTGTTTCAGTGCAGACAAAATCCCGTGTGGTTCCAGTGCAGACAAAATCCTTTGTCGTTTCAGTGCAGAAATAAATCCTTTGCTGTTCCAGTGCAGCAAAAAATCCTGTGTTGTTCCAGTGCTGGCGTCCAGAGGTCATTAAACGCTCCAGTGCTTTCTGGGATGAGCAGTCCATCTCCTAAGTAAGGGACCATTGAACTGGAAACCATAAACGCAAATGAGGCTCCTTTTAAATTTCATTTCCTTCAAAGAAAAGGGCAGGAGCTATTCATAAGGGAGTGTAGGGGGGGGGGGGGGCCTTATTCTGCTCCTGTACTTTGCATTATTATTTAGTTCTGTGGTTTTTGTTTAATTTTGTTTACGCGGCTATTCATGGCATTTTTATTTATATAAGACTATGAATTTTATATTTGTTAATGATCATAGAATAAGATTTGAGTTTTAGTAACCAATATATTTCGATAGGCCTACCAGAATAAGGAATTTCAATTTTTGGTTACTTTATTTGAGATGAATTTTGCTTACTCAGCTATTTATGGCATTTTCATTAATATTAGTCTATAAATTAAATATTTTTTGTTAATTATTATAGAAAAAAAAGGAATTTTATAGACGAATACATTTCGATAAACATCTAGAACAATCCATTTTATTTTGCATTTTTTTTATAGCTTGAGCAGTATATTAAAATATTTTTCTAAATTACAGAAACAGGTATTACCAAACCGAAAATCCTTTGCAAATAGACATTGGTTGAAAGTGGCTGAAACATATAGCTGTTGTTTGATTGAATAAGCTTCTCGTAAGGTTTATCTCTGGAAAAAAAAAAAAAAAAAAAGAGATAATTCAGTCCAATTCAACAGACGCCTCTGTTTTCCAGAACTTTGCATGTTTAAGGTCTCGATATTCTAATGTTGTTAGTATATAAGAAAAATGTATATTAATAAACTGCATTGTAAAAGTTAAAAAAAGAAATAACTTATTTTAACCACTGGAAATTGTGGGGGGGGGGGTTTGCTTTACAACTCGGTAAAGAATGTATCACGATTTTGCAAGACTTTCAGTATATCGGACAATCTGTCAAAATATATTTTAAGAATGGGATATATATATATATATATATATATATATATATATATATATATATATATATATATATATATATATATATATATGTATATACATACATATATATATGTATATATGTATATATGTATATACATACATATATATATATGTATATATGTATATACATACATATATATATATGTGTATATTGTATATATATATATATATATATATATATATATATATATATATATATATATATATATATATATGTATATATGTATATATTTATATACATACATATATATATATGTATATATATATATATATATATGTATATATGTATATATTTATATACATACATATATATATATATATATATATATATATATATATATATATATATATATTTCATGTTATAGAAATAGGATATACACGAATATATTTATATATGTAGGTGTACATGCATATATATATATATATATATATATATATATATATATATATATATATATATATATATATGATATATATATATATATTTATATATAATATATATATATAATATATATATATATAATATATATATATATAATATATATATATATATAATATATATATATATATAATATATATATATATATATATATATATATATATATATATATATATATATATATATGTCTACATGTGTTTGTGATATATATATATATATATATATATATATATATATATATATATATATATATATATACTGTACATATACATACAGTATATATATATATATATATATATATATATATATATATATATATATATATATATATATATATACTGTACATATACATACAGTATATATATATATATATATATATATATATATATATATATATATATATATATATATATATATATATACTGTACATATACATACAGTATATATATGTATATATATATATACATATATATATATATATATATATATATATATATATATATATATATATATATATATATATATATATATATATATATATATATATATTGTATGTGTATATATGTATACATATATCAACTTCCTTAATACGCGTTAGCAACAGAGAAATATACTATATAGTTATTTTCCCCATTTCCCACAAGGTCAATAATTTATTCACATGACGGCCAAAGGCCTTGGCTAGACTCCGTCGGAATATTAACGCCCACCTCTATCCATCTGGATTCAGGATTAGTAAAGAAATTCGCCCTATAATTATCCCACCGAAACAGCATGACATCTCACCTTTGATCTCACATGCAAAGGTCGAAGGCTTGTAGATCTACGTAATGGAGAATTGTAATACTTTTATTTACGCTGTAATTGATCAGGTGATTGTACGCCTCTTGTTTTCTCTGCGCTGAAATAACACGAAGGAAGGGTTCGGTTTTCGTTGTCCGTCTGTGTTTCGACGAGGGAACACCGTCGGAACACGGTGTAACAACGGATACAGCAGTGGAACCTGAATTTGCGTAACTGGGCTGAATTTCAACATCTGTCAGGTCGAGGTGATCCCGATGTTGACATTGCAGATAGTGTACACACTGCGGAAACTCTAGTTCAGAAATGACTCTATTCATCTGTGTCTGACTGTCTATCTTTTGTCCATGTGGAGCTAGGATGGTCATCTATTTCGTATTAGAGAGTATAATGGTGAAATGGAGTTGGATGGAAGCGTGTTTGCAATTTTATATACTTTACATAGTTTCTTATTATTTTATATTTTGTATATGCATTCCAGAAAGAGTTTCCATGTTGTAATTATCTCATTGTATTGAGTAATGCTTCTTTAAATTATGTAATAGATATATTTCCAAGAGGAGATACTGTATATATCTGTTATGTCATTTGTCTATTATTTCTGCTATGAGTTGTGGTGGCCTATTGGAAACGTCCCTGCTTGGATTGGGGTTCGTCTCTCACTTAAGCTCTATAGTTTTTTGTAGTGTCTGCAACCCCACCATCCTTGTGAGGTAGGGGAGAGCTCCTGCCGAGTCATCAGCAGCCATTGCCTGGCCCTCCCAGGTTCTAGGTTGGTGGGAAGGGAGCTTGGGCACTTGGTATATTTATATATGACCAGTCTTTAGGGCATTCTCCTGTTAGGTAGGTCATTGTCACTGTCCCTTACCTCTGGGACAGTGAAAATCTCTCATAAGGTATTCAAACCCAATCAGTGGATATTAAGTTGTGAGTGTGAAGACAAACCTCTAAAAACCAAAGATGATAATATATTCTGGTTCTGAATATTTTTAACTTACATCGATCACGTAAGATATTTAATTAGTAATAAAGGTCTAAAAACTAAAAGGAAGTTTTAACTGTAATCGAACTAAGAAAATTAATAAAACCCTATATTCTGCATTTCACTTTCTGATATACAACCTTTATTTTTGCAAACTCCAACAGATTGTGTTGGTACACATTGGTATGCAGTAGCCTGTGAGCGATCCATGAACTTCCAAAACGGGATCCAAATACTGTAGCAAAGGTTATACCATTTTAGTGCCACCCTCTCTCTTACACACACACACACACACACTTTATATATATATATATATATATATATATATATATATATATATATATATATATATATATATATATATATATATATATATATATATATATTACATTACTATGTAAATATGTACAGTACATGTGTTTGGGTGTAATTTTGAATATTCTATGAATAGAAAATATTTTCTTTAAGGTGTTATCAGAACCGGCAAAATTATTAAGATCCGTTTAAAAAAAAAAAGTAACTAAAGTTGAAATTAATCATAGACAAATTTATTTGAATTAATTTAATGCTTCTACAAACACTAACCTCGTTTTAAGTCATTTTGTTTTCAACTCTAAACGATATTTCAAAATTGGAAATGTTAAAACTCAAGATTAAAACAACCCTTTCAGCGGAATACACAGAATACTGTTCAGACTTGGCGATCCTTGCCACGTCACGTCTGACGTCATACATAAGAAAACGAAGGTTGAAAAGTAAAGCGGCCATTTCTGTGGTTTCGGTTTGTACTGCAAGGTTCGTTCACGGAGATCGATCGATTTAGCACCTTTTCAAAAATTGAAGTCCACAAGTCATCCACAGTCGACTGGTAAGGGTTTGTTTTATTTATTTCTAAGGGAGTATATTCTTGCTCGCAAGGTAATTAGCGTCGATTGATTTATTGAAGAATTCATTTGCTGCTTTATTGTTGGAACTTTCAATGAGGTGGCTGATTTTTTAAAAGTTTTACGATAATGATCGAGGTCGTTAACGAGTTGTGGTAATTAGAAATACTTGAAAAAAAAAAAAAAAAAAAAAAAAAAAAAAAAAAAAAAAAAAAAAAAATGGCTCAATGAGGTTGTCCGAAATTATTTCATGGTACAAGGAAATGTGAGAATATGCACTTTTCAGTAGTTTTAACTTTCGTTTGGTAAAATAGTGCATGTGTTTAAATCCAATGTTTTACGCGACCGGCTTCTATTGAAGTTCTAGGTTAAATTACGAATATCATTATAAACTTTCTTGTACACGATGAGAATGAATTACTCGACTTTTTAATTAGATATGACATGATTTTGAACGTGTTATAGATCATATAGTGTGGTATTTAGAATTTTGTGAAATTAGACGGTAGTGTAACAAATTTAATCTAAAAATCCGTAAGGTTTCACCTTGAGGTAAACCTAAATTTTCAACTTTATTTCACAACATTTTTGAGACTTAATTTTGAATTGTCTTTTTAAATCCAGAAATATCGTTTGGGGTTGTATAATTTAAGAGGTCTGGATTCCTATACTTGTATTTCAGTTCTACTGTTTACTTGAATTTTTCTAATTTTATGTCCGGATATACATTTTAATTTTTGTAATATTGTAGATGTTTTTACTCCTTCCAGTTTTGAAGTCCGGAGTTTTATCTCTACTATTAATCGTTCAAATTTTCAGGATAATTTTTTTGAACATCAGAATCTTGTTAATGATACTTTGATTCAATTATGGTGCAAATTAGCTAGGACGTTGAAACTCTCATAACTGAATAGATCTTTGGAAATACTTATTTTGAATACCATATACTACTGCCGGAAACCTCTATTGAAGAAGTTAGAGATTTTGATAGAAAAAAAAATACCAGTTTTGCTCCTTTTGTCAGCACTTTCTTAGGAGATTCCTTCCACCCGTGAGTTCAGAAAAACTGATAAGTGATGCTTCTGACATAAGTTGCTTTTTCAAACAGAGTAAAAGGCCCAACGTTTCATAACTTAAAC
Organism: Palaemon carinicauda; assembly: GCF_036898095.1. Classification (NCBI taxonomy): domain Eukaryota; kingdom Metazoa; phylum Arthropoda; class Malacostraca; order Decapoda; family Palaemonidae; genus Palaemon; species Palaemon carinicauda. Next base: position 19,022,587 of record NC_090757.1, read on the forward strand.
CTTTATTTTCTATATTTGAATACGCCATATAACCATAGCTCTTATTTTATTGCCTGTTAAAAATTAATGGTTAATGTAGAAAAGTGTTTATAGATAGTGTGATCATTGGAAATGGAAGCTGCCCATGTTCGAAAAGATACCAAACTACTAGACCACGGGGTTAACTCGTAGCAAAACATTCCACTTGCTAGATCGTAGGAGCACTGGGATTGTTTAATCGCGAGCGAAGCGAACATACGCCAAAGTTAAAATCAATAAATTATTAGCCAAATAGGTATTTCTACAAGCATTGAATACTTACCAGGGAGTCCATAGAAAATGGGATGAAAACCCCTGTTTTCTATGCGTCGGGAAGTCCTGGCAAACAAAAGGCTCTAGTGGTTAGAAATTCATTACGGTTACTGTTTATTTTTTGATAGACGGAAACAGTTTGAAAAAAGGTAATTTTAATATAAACACGTTTAAGTACACTATATTTTAAGGCTTATCGGTCGTAATTGATGACGATACCTAACGCAAAGCCATAGTTTTTCACTTACGGTAGTCGACCTCCCATAATTCAATAATTGGATTTTTGCCAGGAATAATTATCAAAAACGTTGAAAACACTACAAAATAAATTACAATAGTCTTATTTTCTGCAAACTATATTGCACGGTTTGCACTATTCTATAATTTTACAGATACTTTAATTTCTGGAGAAACTGGATTTCACTGGGAAATGATAGTGTTGGTTATTTTGTGGCATAAAGTGTCGATCGACTAAAATGTGAACACCATTTCCATGTTGAGTTATTTGTTTACGTTTGGGAGGTTGATTGTTGGTCACTACCCAGACATTGTTTTCATTAGCTATTACCCTCGCAAGATGGCTTTCAAAGGGGAATTCATCCTATTTCGCAATTTAGTGTAATAGTCTTCTATTTTTTGTTTTAAATACTGTTCATTATTTTGGCTGATGTTGGTTATATTAAAATAATAATCCCAAAATGTCCTTTGGGTCTTATTCTGCATTAAGTTTCGTTGAAAGTTGTTCCGTTGTTGTGTTCAGTCATATTTTGTTTTAAGTCCACTGCGTACTTGTACTTCGGTGTATTTTCTTCAAAGTCTAAAGGATTTGTCCTTAAATTATTCCTCATGTGTCCGCAAAGTTCAGTTGAAATTAGTGCTGCAGATTTTGCGTATTGTTCAGTCTTGTATTGTACAGTATTTCGATGTATTTTCTTTAACATCCAATGAATGTATTGTTCTTGGGTCATACCCCGCTTGTCCACATGGTTTAAGTTGGTTCGGTAGATTTTGTGTAACATTGTTCCCAAACTAAAAATACTGAATATTTCTCATTTAACATTGCGGTTACTTTCAAAGTAATGCTTTGCAATTGTACTATGTTATGCTTTATCCAAAAATGCTAGATCGTCCTTGGGTCATGCCCAACGTGACCACAAAGTTTGGTCAAAATGGGTACAGTAGTTTGTGTTAACTTGCAAATACACATTTATGGTGAATACATACCCTTCGTATAATCTATTTTGGCGAAGGCAGTTATATTTTAATTTCACTCCACTTGCCCAAACCGTATATTTTTCAACTGGTTATCTTGTGTTTGATATGAATTCTGACCCATACTATTGCTACAATTTTTTTCCCTCGCCCCGTTTTCCCTTTGGGATCCACCGTAATTATTATGAGCTGTGTCCCGTAGTCAAGATCATGAACGGGTTGTATGTACCAATATTTATGGTATGGAATGGATAAAACACTATGAAATCTGTATGGTTCATCCAACTGGCAAAAAAAAAAAAAAAAAAAAAAAAATCCATATACCCTTTAGGGTTATTTCATTTTGAAATTTAGGCTTTTAAATGTTTTCAACTTTTAAGTACTTTCCATTTCGAATTTGGATATTTTAATTTTCAGAGTGGAGTCAGTAATCTTCCTTTTGACTGTTTTCCAGTTTTGAAATTTTTTTAATATTTTTCCATCCAATTTATACGCAGGGACTTTTCATTCTGACTTTGGTTTGCTTCAGTTTTAAATTTGAGACTACAGTTTTTTTTTTTTTTTTCCAGTTTGAAGTCGGGACTTAGCATTTGATTTTTCCTCCAGTTTTTAAGTCAGGACTTTTCCTTTAACTCTTATTTTGTACTAGTCTAATTTTGAAGTATGTTATCTGCTATTTTGATAAGTCCAGGATTTTTATGTTGCCTTCTCTTTGTAGGTTGACGTTTTGCTGCTTGGAAGAGAAACCTTGAAGGGAGTATAGCAGTGGTGGAAACATGAGCATCGATGAAAACTCTGAACGGTCGTGGCTTAAAATCTAATTGTCGTTTGGCTGAAATTTTGTAGATACTGGCATTCCCTTTAGCCTTCTTAAACTACTCTTATTTAATTTAAAGATTTATACTAGTCTGTTATTTGCTATTTTGATAACCTTATTACATAATACTTACCTGGGAAAAAGATTGTTGTGGGGTGTCTAAAATTTTGTGATTGTATTAAAGATTGATAAATCTAATCCATGATTTCTTTTGCCATGATTTTTCTTCAAAGAATTCCATAGCTATATACTGTAATCCATTCCCTAAAAGTGGGAAATGTGGAAATATTTTTTTCGAAATGGTGGTATGTCTCCACGTTAAGGATGAAATCTTAAACGCGAACCAACAAAAGAAACAGGTCTTCAAGTGGAACCTTTGTTTAGCAATCAAAGAATTCCGTAGCTATATACTGTAATCCATTCCTTAAAAGGGGGAAATATGGAAATATTTTTATTCGAAATGGTGGTATGTCTCCATGTTAAGGATGAAATCTTAAACGCGAACCAACAAAACAGGTCTTCAATTGGAACCTTTGTTTAGCAATCTGTTGGACGGGAGTTGAGGTACCCACTCAGTCCATAGTTTCTAGTAGTGTTTGAAACATAACCATATTTGTGAGCTGAGGATGTATTTTGGGGGAGCCAATATGTCTAAACTGATCTTTTGAGGTCCTCTTGGTTTCTGCTTGATAGAGAGGGGCTTTGGGAACTGATCACTACTCTATCCTATTTCTTTTACTGTTTTTTTCTTTCTTTTTATGGAAAGTTTTTAGTTTGTTTTTTGAGATGTTTATTGTTACTGTTCTTAAAATAGTTTATTGCAAATGTTAATTACTTTTCTTGTAGTTAATTACCTAACCTCACTGGGTTATTTTGCTTTTTAAACCCTTGGGCTTGTACCATCGTGCTTTTACGAATAAGGTTGTGAATATCAAAATAATAATAATAATAATAATAATGATATATGATTAGTCTGTAGGGCATTCTACTATCCCCTGTCTCTGCCAGTCATAAACCACCTTTCAAATGGTTCTAAGGTTTAAATGGGATCTTGAAATCTAGTGGTGGATGGTACTGGAGAAGTAAACTCTCTAAAGTTAGTTTCTTTTTTTTTACTCTTGAAGCTTGTCTCAACTATGAATGATACATGTACGCAGTATATCTAAGAACAAACATTGAAGTATTATGTTGTAATTTGCACTGTAATGATTTGCATTAAGAAAAAAATATTAATGCCTGGCAACATTTATTCCTGTAATTTTAGTTTTAAAAACTGAGATATTGACGTGAAGGAGTGATATAACCACAACGTAAAAAAGATAACAAACGAAGGTAAAATTATGGTTCTCTTTATTTTACTGAAATAAGGCCAAAAAACGGCGTATTTTTGCGGATAAATTTCCAGTTAACGTTTTATAAGTGTGGTTTTAATATAATGGGAGTTAAGTAGAGCGAGTCTCGCATTATAGTTAGCAGTAATGTTAATGTCCAAACCCATTTGTTTGTATCGTGAAAGTCTCCGTTGACCCAAGCCTTGGCTCGGCTCGAAGCGATATACCCTTTTGAAAGCTATAGAATAGAATTATAGAAGTCTTGTGTGCGTGCCTCCAGTAAAGCATGAATTTATCATAGTCTTTAGTCCTTCGTGAACAAAGGTTGTAGTCCCTCGTGAACAAAGGTTGGGTATGATTAGCTGGTCGCTATTATAGCTCGAATTTCTGTATTCCTTGAGGGCATTGGTCAAGAGCTAGTATGCATCAATGTTGGTTATGCCCTGAAGGTCTAAACACATTTTCCTTCATTTTCAAATGTTTTACCGTCACAAGATTGTATGAGGTTTAGGGTCTCCCTAGTGTTAATTTAACATCAGAAATAACTAAGAAATATTGATCTTGAAATTACATAGCTACTGTAAACCTATTAAGCTGTTTTGTATTGTGATTTTGTCACATTTTTCATTTTTGTTGTAAGGAATCTCCTACTTGGGAAGTATTTAAATTTTATTTTTATATAAAAAACTAGACTATCTAGGAAATAGTAATTTAAATCAAGTAGAAAGAAATCTTAATCTGATGCTGCAGATAATGCTGCTGCCATTTAGTTCTTAGTAAATAAACGAAAAAAAAGTTTCATATATTTTGAAATAGTAGGAAAAACGAAATTAATGTTCCTTTCCATTAGGGATTAAGTTTTTAGTGCATAATTTCTGTTTTTGTAATTCAGAGAAAGCGTACTTGTAGAGTAATTGGACCTCGTATGCTTGAAATTAGCACAAAATATCACATTTTTAGAACAAGCTAAATTTAAACTGGTAAATATCCAATCCTAATGGCAGTAGGCAAGTTTCCATTAATTACCTAAATTCCCCATTAACCCCAATATTCCCCATTAACCCCAAATACCTCATAGCAAATGCTAAAGTGGTTATTACATATCCATGGAAACTCATTAGCAAGGCTCCGTCATTAGCCAGTGACATGTTTAAGCGCTTAACGTTTTATGGAACTACTGGTATAATTATCTGAAATAATTATCATTGATAATAGTGTAATTCTCTTAGATGTCGCAAAATCTTAATCTCGTGATATTTGTGTGAAAGTTTAATACATTAGCAGCATGAATAGCCTACATGCATTCATTTGAAAAATATACATTCTCGACGCTGAAAATGTTTTCATCATCATCCAAGTTACAACCTTAATAGGAAAAGAATGCTAAAAGCCGAAGGGATGAACCAGGAAAAATAGCTCAACAAGGAAAGGAAATAAGGAAATAACCTCATTATGATTAAAATGATTTTATTTTTTTATTTATTAATTAATTTATTTATTATTGTTAGTATTATCATATAAGCCACAACCTTAATCGAAACAGGATGCTATAAGCCCAAGGGCATAAACTGGGAAAATAGCCCAGTGAGGAGAGGAAATGAATAAACTACAATGAGTAGTGAACATTAATACATACGGAGAAGGCATATTTTTTAATATATATTTGTACACCAAATTCGCAGTAGTTTATAATAGATCCGGAAACATGTTAGTATAGCTTGTACTTGAACTATAGAAATGGTTGTTCTCGTTCATGAAGGTAGTTCTCGAGAACGATCAGGGATTTGACAAAAAAAAAAAAAAAAAAAAAAAAAAAGTAGAAGATAAACGTCCTAAGAGAAATAGATAACAGCATACATCAATAATTTTTTTTTTTTTTTTTTTTGCTTAACCGATCATTTCAGTTAAACTGCAGCAGTTATATAAGTTATAGAATTGTAATAATTCGTAGAACATTAAACATGTCTAAAACATGAGTAATATATTCATTTTTTCTATTTCTCTACAATCTTTATTTTGGCACTTGCGTATAGCTTTAAATGCTTTTCTTAGCCTACATAGCTTTATAACAAACCTTTTACCTGGTTTTCTATGGTTACTAGCACTTCATTTCGTCTCACTAGCTTTTGAAAAAGTGACTGACCATTTTTATTGTTAATGACATTTTTCCTTTGCTATATCATGACACTAACTATTCTATATTACTTATTACTACATTACTGTATTGCAGTTTTTTTTTTCTTTTTGACACTTTCCTTGTAATCTAGAATTTAACGCAATTTTTCTTCGTTCCTTCTCGCTTTTAGCTGATCCTATATATCTAGCCATTGACACGATTTCTTCTTGGCTTTCATTAGTTTTTTCCTGGTTTTCAATGTTATCTGACATATTCCGTGGTTTTCTCTAGTTATTTACAATTGTCGTAGCTTTCTCAAGTTATTGAAAATTATTAATCCTAGTTTTTTTCTAGCCTTTGACTTTTCCTTGTTCTCTCTAGCATTCGACCCTTTCCTTTTCACTCTCAACTTTTGATAATCTTTTTTTTTTCTTTCACACTAGTTTTGTCACTTATGTTTTTCCTAGTTTTTGGTAATTTGAGTTTTTCAAAGTATTCTCTGGGTTTAAAATTTCCCCTAGATTTACCCAGTTTTAAACACAAATTTGTTACTATCTTGATTAAAAGTTTTTCTAGTCCTTTTTAGTTTTTAATGACAATTTTTACTAGTTTCCTAGCATTTATTTTATTCCTATTTATCTCTCGCTTCAAGCACACACTTTACCTGTGCACTCTAGTTTTCTATACTAATTCTTCAACTTTTGACACTGTTAATTCTCCAAACCTTTTGACACACACTTCCCATAATTATCTCAACTTTTCACTTCACCCAACTCTGCTTTTGACACTTATTTTACTTATTTTTTAATAATTCCTTCTAGCATGACACAATTTCTTTATAATCTCTAACTTTCACTATTTTTCTAACTTTTGGCACTCTTTGCCTTCCCCAGCGAAGGGTGCGTACTCACACCATTGTTTGGTCAGTTTGTTTGTGAGCAATTTTACACAAAAACTACTGTACCGATTTGACCAAACATGGTAGTTATGTTGGATATGACCCAAGGATGAATCTATAACATTTTGGATAGAGTAAATCAAAGTTCAAGTATGCAGCAGTACTTTGAAAATAATAGCAAATATTTTGATAGTTTATATTTGCTTTGTGAACAACCTTACGAAAAAAACTACGGAACCGATAGATTTGTCCTTGGGTCATAACCCGGCACGGGTTATGACCCAAGGACAAATCTATTAGATTTTTAAGAAAATACATAGAAGTACAAGTAAGCAGTGGAGTTAAAAACAAAATAAAACAGCTTGGCGTGGCGAAGGCATGACTTCTATAGAGTGCCCCTCTATTTTTAACTAGTGTTCTGACTATTAGTTTTTTTTACATTTACGGGTATTTCTCACCCTCCATCAAACACTAAAGGTCTGTTCAGGCGGGCCTTGGTGTGTGAAAAAAATAATTTCTTTCCAGTTAATATTTTGCTCTGCATCGTTATCAGTTATTTCGCTAGCATTTGTATTCAGGCTTAATAGTTTTCAGGTCACTATTATAACACTTTCTAAAAAGATAAGTCTTAAGGTTTTTCTTGAAAGCTGCCACATTATTGCTGTTCTTGACATCGAGTGGAAGGTCGTTACCTTTTGACATTAATCAAAAGCTTATGACAATTATTCTTCCCATTTTCTCTAGCTTTTGGCACTCTGCTTAATACTTGATTTGATACTCTTATTTTACTCAATTCCCACAAGCTTTTCACATTTATCCTTTGTGTACTCATTTAGCATTTGACTCATTTTTCTTAGTTCTCGCTAGCTTTGGATACGTTTGTCAATTTTTCTTACTATTGTCATTCTCTATAGTTTTTAACTTTTTTTTTTTTAGATTTTTATAATGGGACAATTATTTTTCCCTGGTTCTCTCTAGCTTTTGGCCGTTATTTTTAATATTTCTCAAGCTTTTGACACTTATTTTGTCTCATTAGCTTTTGACACTTATTTTTTCTATATCACTAGTTTTTTACTATTTTGTCTGTTCCTCTAGTTTTCACTATTTTCCTATTTCTCTAGTTTTTTACACTTATTTTTTGTTTATCTAGTTTTTGACAATAATTTTTCCCCGTTTCTCTAAGTTTTAAACACACCTCTTGCCTATTTCCTATTTTTTTTTTTTGAGTTTTAACATTTATTCCTCTTATTTCTTAGTTTTTTTTTTTACTTATTTCTTCTTTCTCTAGTTTTTTATACTTACGATTCTATCTCTCTAGTTTTTGACAATTATTTTCCCCATATATCCAGTTTCTGACACTTATTTATCCTATCTCTAGTTTTTGACACTTATTTTTCGCATCTCTAGTTTTTGACACTTATTTCTCCTGTCTCCTCAGTTTTTACTTATTTTTCCTATTTCTCAACTTTTTGACACTTATTTTTACTTTTCTCTAGTTTTGATACTTATTTTTCCAATCACACTAGTTTTTGACCCTTATTTTTCCTATCTAATTTTGACACCCATTTTTCCTATTTTTTTTTCATATTTTTTTTTCTATTTATGTAGTATTTGACACTTAATTGTTATTTTTACTTTTTTACACATTTCCTATCTCTAGTTTTTGACAATTATTTTTCTTATTTAGTTTTTGAGAATTATTTTTCCTATTTAGTTTTTGAGAATTATTTTTCCCATTTAGTTTTTGAGAATTATTTTTCCTATATCTCTAAGTTGTTTACTTGTTTTTCCTATATCTCTAGATTTTTTTTTTACTTATTTTTCCTATATTTCTAGATATTTTTCTTACTTATTTCTCCTACATTTCTAGTGTTTTTCTTATTTTTCCTATTTTTCTAGTTTGACACTTATTTTTGCTATAATCACTAGCATTTTACACTTATTTTACACCTCTCTCTAGTTTTTGGCAATTATTTTTCCTATCTGGCTTCTCTCTCTCTCTCTCTCTCTCTCTCTCTCTCTCTCTCTCTCTCTCTCTCTCTCTCTCTCTCTCTCTCTCTCTCTCTCTCTCTCTCTCTCTCTCTCTCTCGTTTTTGACACATTTTTCCTCTCTCTCTGTTCCTATGACTCTTATTTTTCCTATTTGTCTGCCTTTGACGCTTATTTTACCAAATTTTCCCTGCCTTTCATGCTTATTTTACCAAATTCTCTCTGCCTTTGATGCTTATTTTACCAAATTCACTGTGCCTTTGATGCTTATTTTACCTAATACACTCTGCCTTGGACAGCCTTTGACGTTTATTTTACCTAATTCAATCTGCCTTTGATGCTTTTTACAAAATTCTCTCTGCCTTTGACGCTTATTTTACCTATTTCTCTCTGCCTTTGATGCTTATTTTACCTATTTCTCTCTGCCTTTGATGCTTATTTTGCCAAATTCTCTCTGCCTTTGACACTAATTTTACCTAATTCTCTGCCTTTGACACTAATTTTACCTAATTCTCTGCCTTTGACACTAATTTTACCTAATTCTCTGCCTTTGACGCTTATTTATTTAATTATCTCTGCCGTTGACGCTTATTTTACCTAATTCTCTCAGCCTTTGACGCTTATTTTACCTAATTCTCTGTGCCTTTGACGCTTATTTTACCTAATTCTCTGTGCCTTTGACGCTTATTTTACCTAATTATCTGTGCCTTTGATGCTTATTTTACCTAATTCTCTGTGCCTTTAACGCTTATTTTACCTAATTCTCTGTGCCTTTGACGCTTATTTTACCTAATTCTCTCTGCCTTTGATGCTTATTTTACCTAATTCTCTGTGCCTTTGACGCTTATTTTACCTAATTCTCTGTGCCTTTGACGCTTATTTTACCTAATTCTCTGTGCCTTTGACGCTTATTTTACCTAATTCTCTGTGCCTTTGATGCTTATTTTACCTAATTCTCTGTGCCTTTGATGCTTATTTTACTTATTTCTCTCTGCCTTTGACGCTTATTTTATCTAATTCTCTCTGCCTTTGATGCTTATTTTATCTAATTCTCTCTGCCTTTGATGATTATTTTACCTAATTCTCTCTTCCTTGGACACTTGTTTTACCTAATTGTCTCTGTCTTTGGCACTTATTCTACCTAATTTTATTTGCCTTAGACACTTATTCTACCTAATTCTCTCTGCCTTTGACACTTATTTTACCTAATTCTCTCTCCCTTGGACACTTGTTTTACCTAATTCCCTCTGTCTTTGACACTTATTCTACCTAATTTTATTTGCCTTAGAAACTTATTCTACCTAATTCTCTCTGCATTTGACACTTAATTTACCTAATTCTCCTGCATTTGACACTTAATTTACCTAATTCTCTCTAGGTTTGCACGTTTTTACTTAATTTTATTTAGATTTTGAAGCTAATTTTCCCCCATTTTCTTGGGATTTTAAAATG